>NC_137051.1:22823868-22826368 GCF_032717465.1 Coenobita brevimanus
GAGTACGGTTGAGTATCTTTTTTTTTTTAAAATTTTACAAACCTATTATTATTAGCCACAACGGATCGGATGGGTAGACGGATTAGTGTGGTTTATAGGGCAGGTGGGGTGGGTGGGTAGGGTTGATTGAATGGGTGGGTGTAGAGGGGCAGAGTGGGCGTGAGGGTGAGAGGGTGAGAGGATGGGTGTGGTTTGAAAGAGTGGGTGGGTTGGGTGGGCAAGTTGGGTGGGTGTGGTGATGCAGCGTGGGTGGGTGAGTGGGTAGGAAGAATGGGTGGAAGAGTGTGGGAGAGTGAATGAGCATGGTGGGTGGGAAATTGGGTGGGTGGATGGACAGATTAGGTGGGTGGGTGGGTAAGTTGGGTGCATAATAAGGTTGATGGGTGGGTAGGTAGTGAGAAAATAGGTCCATGTTTAGGAATAGGCCGATGGGGAATATATGCCCGAGGAGAAACACAGGATCGTTGGGTATAATGGAATTCCAAATATCTCCCACACGGGGAGTTGTCATCCAGGGTCCCAGATAATGCTGGTATGCAGTATTACACGGTTTTACCCTGGCAGTGCCGGGTAACCATGCTAGTAAGATATGACATTTCAGAAGCGAATGGGCCAAACACGTACAGAAGCAGATATTCCGTGCAATTAAGGCAAAATAAGAGAAAAGCAGACAGTTGAACACACAAGCAAGCAGACACTTGTAAATCTATCAGGCACTATGCAATCGGATCGAGCACACAAGTAGCAGATGTTCGTAGCAAGAAGAAGAATAAAGCAACGATGCCGAGAAAGCAAACAATTAGCCAACTCATGCAACGAGGCACATGTTTCAACTAACTAAAACATGATAGGTAGCCATAATAAGATGAAATGAAGCCGAAGAAGTAGATGCAGAACTCACCTATTTAAATAATTGCGTGACAAAGTATACATGTATATAAACGGCCCTGACATAAAAAAAAAAAAAAAAGCAGATGACCGAGGCATATAAAGCAAATAAGTAACAAACTGGCCTGTCACTGCATCAGAGATGCAAGCACACAAGCAAGCAAAGGTAACTTACAACTAACTCACACATACAGTATAAGTAATCATATAATTGAAATAGATCAATAAGAAAAGATCAAGTATAAAACTGCATTAAGTAGCTGACCAAATACCCCCAAAATATATCAAGTATAAAAGCAACTCCATTGATCAAGTTACATAAAGAAAGAAAGCAAGCAATCCACGCATAAAAAGAAGTCATTAATCAGATCGTTATCTATCTAGCTATCTATCTGTCTGTCTATCTATATACAGTATATATACAGTATATATATATATATATATATATATATATATATATATATATATATATATATATATATATATATATATATATATCGCACTGGGAGGGTCCTAAGCGTATCGCCCTCCGCCTATCGGCTCATAGTCACGAAGCTTATAGGTCCCTACCCGGGGGTTCCCTACTTTATAAGGACTTGAAAAATCCCAGTTCTGTCCAATACTCGGGACACTGGGCTCCAATGGGATATATATATATATATATATATATATATATATACACGGAGCCTCTGTGGTACAGTGGTACAGTGTGCGTGTTCGTACACTGAAGAACGAGGGTTCGCGCCCCGCCAGGGTAATAAGCGTTGGGAGCGTTCTTCTGGCCACGTACTGCATTGGCGGACATCAAGGGTGCTGTGGTTGAACCAGTGTCGCTTACTGTAAAGTATGCTTGCGCGGGCCGATTACACTTGGTTCACAGACTACACACACATCCAAAGCTACTCCAACACTACAATACACTTACAAGCACTTCTCATCCTACATACAATCTCTACCAGACAGCCTAAGCCACTTGGTAGAGGTACTGTACATTGGCTGTATCGTCCACACTTCGGTTGGGATAGACCGGTCCTGCAGTGGACACTCAAACGGCTGATGAGATGAGATATCTATACACACATGAGTATATAAAATATTCAAACAAGGAAAGATCCCCGGTAAATAAATGAGTAAATCATGAGACTAAGCAATATAAGCAAGCTAACTGACATCCAGTTACAGAGACATGCCAGTAAATAAATCAAACAACCTAAACAAACAATTTAGCACTGAAAACGTATATCTGATAACGCAGTTTGGAATCCCGGTGTAAGACTGAGGCTCATCAGTCTTAAGAATACGGTGGGTAAGTAATAACTATTTAACTTTATGGCAGGAGTGTAAGAGAGGTGGCACACAGTACCTCGTTCAGTTAGTGCGTCAGCAGTGCATGAACTATTATGACTCAGGAAACGGGCGAACTAATTTGTGTCCAGAGTAGGATACATGAAAAACATGCTTAATAATACATTTATATCTTTCCAAAAGGGATCCAGGTACGAACGCGCGCGCGCTCTCACACACACACACACACACACACACACACACACACACACACACACACACACACACACACACACATATACACACACATACACACACACACACACAC
>NC_137051.1:22831368-22891368 GCF_032717465.1 Coenobita brevimanus
TACCTGTCTGTCTAATCTGTCTATCTGTCTACCTACCTGCTGTCTATCTATCTATCCATCTATCTATCTGTCTGTCTGTCTGTCTGTCTGTCTGTTTGTATGTATATATGTATGTACGTCTACCAGGGCGCTTTGATATCATTCCCAACCTATATTCATCTTTCTTGCATTATTCATTTTTTTGCACTTGATTAACTGAGTAAATTAAACGTCTTTCATCAACATCCATGCTACAACCAGACGATTGTACTACTAGGACTGAAGGGGTTAGAAAGTAGTGTCCCTTAACTCCTTCAGTACCACAACAAATCTTTAATGTTCTTCTTGCTTCCCTTACATATCATTTTTCTTAAGATATATCCTTGAATTGAGAACGTTGGTGTTTAACGTTTTTAGTGGAATATCTTGCTCGATCTGTCTGTCTGTCTGTCTGTCTGTCTGTCTCCACAATTACAGTATCTCTATTGCTCCCTTTATTTCACGTTCGCTCAGTAACTCTCCATTCTCTAGCAGGACACAGCCGCCACGTATCCTTCGCACTACACATCTTACTTTCATCTTACTAATTGGTCAATATATCTCGTATCTTCCAGGGGACGGTAATGGCTGATATCAACCCATATGTTTCACCAACCCAGTAATTTTATGGAGGCTGCCCGTCTCTTACTGTTAAATTGTCTGGTTGTCCTCCGTGCCTCGTCCAGTGTTTTACGTTATCACTTTCACTGCGGTTACTTTTTTTTTGTATTTTCTTCTCACTGCCACGACAGTACAGTTCTTTCACTTATCTTTATTTTATTTATTTATTTTTATTTTTTTGCCTATCGACCATTGAGGCCGGAGCCCCTGGTCATTAAGGCAAAATTATATATATGTATATACATTGACATATATATAATATATACAAACATATATATATATATATATATATATATATATATACAACATACATACATACATACATACACACATCCATGCATATGAACATACACACTTTCATGCACACGTACATATATATATATATATATATATATATATATATATATATATATATATATATATATATATATATATATATATATATATATAATAATTTTTATTCTATTATTTTTTTTGTATTTTTATTTTTATTATTTTTTTGGTAATTTTTTATATTTTTAACCTTATATTACTTATAAACAAAAATGCCTACTATAAAGACCCTAAAACTAATCACCTAACAGACAAGTTCTTTCACACAAACAGTGCCCAGTTTTCATCCCTTTGCTGCGTAATACACGGAGCTGAGTCGAAGAAACAGGCAGGGATACAGTTGTATATCCTCTCGGCTGTACTTCTTCCTGTCATGGTCTAGTGTTAATAATAAAAAGGCTATGGTTTCGTCAGCTCCAGTGAGGCCTGTCAGGTTGGAGGGCTTAGATCTGACCTTTGTTAATCCCTGTAGCATTAGACAGTTGCCCTATGTTGACCCAGATCGTATTCTCGGTAGCCAGTGTAAGAGAAAAAAATGCGTCATCGTACTGAAGGGTTTATTGATGCATTTATTTTTTTCTAACAATAATCATGGTTGTTCACAAATATAAGTGTTCGTTTGTATGTAGGGGAGAAGATAATGCCACACCCATTCGTTTGTTCAGGATTATTAGCTCAGTTTTTTCCTGCTGTTTTCCAGACTAACCTGCCCCCCCCCTCCTCTCTCTCTCTCTCTCTCTCTCTCTCTCTCTCTCTCTCTCTCTCTCTAACAGCTCACGTTTCACAATTTCCCCTTCCTCTCTCTCCCACACTCTCTCCCGAAGCGGAAGCAAGGCAGCAGACTGTTCACATCTTCCTGTACAAAAACACCTCCACTACCTCTAGACATCTTGAACAATAAATTCCAAGCACTCACCAATGGGGTGCTTTCAAAGCTAGTATTCCGCCAGATGGCTCCACTGTTGCAGTAAGCACATTCCCCGCACTGTTTAAAAAGCATATTTTTCTTTGTTAAATATCTATACTGTTGTGTGAAAATGTGGATCATGGTAATGTCATATGCCGAAATATAAATAATACAAATAGAACACGTACATATAACGTATCGTGAAGTGTTTATATTTATCATAAACGGAAATTAAAATATCACTGATGGCATGTGATGGCAACCCGTCCTTCCAGTGACCCTATATTATTTAATTTCTGCTACATTTAGTGCAAATTTGGTTCTTAATGCATTGTCTGTTCAGACTGTAAAGTACGCCTAGTGGGTATCTAGACTCATCCAGTTTCTATGTGGGCAGAAATTTAATGTTGAGTAAATACTGGCATTCAACATTTTGCTCGCTTCCTTCACGCATGCACACCACAAGACAGTCCCGTGTTTAAGTTTTTTCACGAGGGATGTCAAGTTTCCAGGAAAAATTTTATTTTGATGGCGTGTAATGTCACGGATTCACTCAGAGTAGAAACGAGCTAAATTCATAACATTCGTCATTGGTTCATAAGTGACTATGTACAAGGCAGTGTGTTTCACTGAGCGATATCTTTGTGTGATTGTCATTCCCACATCTTGCCTCTCTAGCTGTTAACTAAGCTACGCCGATTTCTCATGTCCCTGTACCCGACGTTGGTTGCATTACTGTCGTAAATGGACACACCCACAAACACATATAGTTCAGTAATGTGAGTTCCTGACTGTTGAGCTGAGAGAGAGAGAGAGAGAGAGAGAGAGAGAGAGAGAGAGAGAGAGAGAGAGAGAGAGAGAGAGAGAGAGAGAGAGAGAGAGAGACCTTCCCCTGCAGCTTCCTTGCACCATGAGCGAGTCATATTCACATGTATCATTGTAGCTTTTTGTAAATAAAGTGTTACAGTGAAGTTTTGTCTTTTTCTGTTGAGAACTAGTGGTTATTTTAATTTTTACATTTCACCAAGTGCCTACCAAATAAATACCTTAAGGTCATCTTATCATCAATATCTCACACACATTGCCCCCACTTGGCAAGTCCCTAATGGTATGGTCATGTGAGAACTGTCTCCAGGCCACCTGTCCACACACATATGTTTGTAAGATCTTCCACTGACTGAGTCAGTAGCTTGTGCACATACCAGTCCTCTTGACCTGGATGCAATCTCAACTGGGGGTAGACATTTAAGAGGATGCAGTAGTATTTACTCATGTGTTCTCACGTTTGCATATATATATATATATATATATATATATATATATATATATATATATATATATATATATATATATATATATAAAATATATATACATTATATATATATATATATATATATATATATATATATATATACACATTATATATATATATATATATAGATATATAGATATATATATATATATATATATATATATATATATATATATAAAAGCGTGAATACTGAACTTGACTCCGTGTGAATCTTGTGGATCACTTGGAGGCGATGTCTTGGCTTGTATACCTTCCACAATCGTCTGTCCTCGGTGAGACCGGGCAAAGAATGACGCGTAAACGATCTTGGTTTTGGGACGGTTCCTCAGACCGGATGATTTATGATGGTGAATGCCAGTATTTACTCAGCATTAAATTTCTGCCCACATAGAGACTGGATGAGTCAAGATACCCACTAGGCGTACTTTACACTCTGAACAAACTATGTATTAAGAATCTAACTTGCACTAAATGTAGCAGAAATTAAATAATATAGGACCACTGAAATGGCGGATTGCCATCACATGCCATCAGTGATATTTTAATTTCAGTTTATGATAAATATAAACAATTCAAGATACGTTATATATACGTGTTCTATTTGTATTATTTATATTACGGCATATGACATTACCATGATTCACAATTTTACACAACAGTGTAAATATTTAACAAATAAAATTATGCTTTTTAAACAGCGCGGGAATGTGTTTACTGCTACAGTGGAGCCATCTGACGGAATACTAGGCTTTTCAGAAGCACCCCATTACTGACGCAGAGGAGGCTGAGTGAAGTGAGGTTGGGGGTGGGGGAGTGGAGCTTGGAAGGAGAGGGAGGAAGGGGGACGGGGGATAGAGGAGGGACGGAGGAAGAGAAGGGATGGGGAGGGAAATGGGGGGAGGGGATGGAGGAGGGTGGCAGGGGAGGTAGTAGTAGGGAGGAGGAAGGGGGTCAGTGAATTCAAACCAAGGTCAGCTCCAGCCACGCCCTAACCTACTCTCTCTGCTATAAGTCCCTCTTTACTCCTGAACTTTACTACCGGACCTTTTCGTTTCCTGCTAAAGTAAAAGGGGTGAGGCTATAAATGCACCTATACCGATTTAATCCATTCTGATTTTGGATGTACTGGAGGGAATAAGACAGTATTTGGCAAAATGAGGGTATTAAATGGTAAGTATGCAACACTCTGAGACTCCTATGACTCACTGTCAGCTAATGTTGGAAGGCGTTGCCTGGAACAGAATACGGGTTGTTCCGATCATGAGAGGGTTTGCGTTGACAGCTTAACTTTCTCATGTTCTTATGAATCTCCCTTATTGTCTGGCGTTATCTGCAACAAACAACGAGAGAAGAAGAGACAAGGAGAGAATTAAATTTCAAAATCTTTCTCGCATCTTTTCTCATGTTTCTATATGATATCGGGTTTTACACTTATAATTCATATCGCACTGATTACGAGCATCTAAAATTTTTCCGGATGAAATTAGAAGAAGGAAGAATGACATTGCAAGTATATTCTTATCATATAACTTGATTATAAATGGGGTCAATGATATCTTGCTATCAATGCTGCCAAGAATTATCTTAGCAATATAGTCAGCTCCAGTCAAGAATAAGGACAAGGATGAAGGAAGAAGGAAGAGAGCCCATTGTAATCCCAGGTAGGCCCTCCATTCCTGCAGGTGGGCAGGAGGCGCTTCATCACGTCTACATGTTGGTGGTGGCGAGAACGAGTTTGGGATGGTGATACAGAAGGAAAAAGGAAGAGCTGCACTTACATCTAAAGACTTTATTGAGACGGCCTTCTTTCACCGCAGCTTTGGAAATGGCTTTACACCTCAAGCGTTCGAAAGCGATTTGCACTCGGCCTGGACAGGAATATCTATCTATTTCTTAAGTAAACAATCAGACCCTTTTGACTGTAAGAAATGGTATGAAGGAGTGGCTTCTTGTATATATATTGATGCCCCGTTGACCCATGATTCAATGACCCTGTATGGTTGCTCTGTGATTAAAAAAACTCGCCAGAAGTTACCCAGGAAAAGAAAAAAAAAATTATTTCTTTGAAAGAGTTAGGGGTACTTTTTCTAACCCTGTTATCGTGTAGGATCGCTCAGACACAAAAAGAAATGTGGTTAGTAAAGATAAATATATCTAAGTTTCATTATCACAGAGAAAGAGTTATTCAAGAACTGCAAGATTTCGGATTTTTTAGAAATGTATTCCTTGCCATTCTATGTCTTAATAGTGGAATATATTTTTTCTTAATAATGCAAATGTTATTAAATTTTCTTTTTATCTAGAATATGATTAAGGCCAACTGAAAAATTTAAATACCCCGTGTGTGTGTGTGTAATTCACCGGGTCGGTCAGGATCACTTGATGGTCGTGTGTGTGTGTGTGTGTGTGTGTGTGTGTGTGTGTGTGTGTGTGTGTAATTCACTGGGTCGGTCAGGATCACTTGATGGTCGTGATCGTCAGCTTTTACCCTCCCGGAAGGGAGCTGAGAGCTCATATAGTCCGATCTAAGGGCAAGGCTGTGACCTTCACACACGCACACACCCGTCCCCTTGCTCAAGGGGGACAGTAACCACCCACTTCGTCAGTGAAACTTTTCGCAACCTGAGCGAGGCGCGAACTCCCACCAGTTGGCAAGCGGGAACGTTACCACTGCACCAGCGAGCGGTGTGTGTGTGTGTGTGTGTGTGTGTGTGTGTGTGTGTGTGTGTGTGTGTGTGTGTGTGTGTGTGTGTGTACACATCGCAGTGTGGCGTAGAGAGGGTGTAAAAACAAGGGTAATAATAAAAGAAGATGCCAATTTGCCTTGTAATAATGTTTCAAACTTTCCCTTCCCGTCCCACCCCAAGGGAACTTTAATCCCGCCTGCCTTGGGGTATGATCAGGGGCGGGACTGCCTAGGCACAGTGACGACGATGATGATGAAAGTGAAGATGATAAACATGATGATGATAAGACGAGGAAGAGGAGGATAATGATGAGGAGGATAGAGGAGGATGAGAAGGAAGACAAAGAGGAGGTGGAGCAGTAGGAGGCGAAGGAAGAATAGAAAGCAAAAAGAGGAGGCGATGAGGAAGAGGATGGGAAGAAAAGGAGAATGAGGAGGAGAATATAAAGAGAGGAAAAAGAGGATATTTGGAAAACAAGAAAAATGAAGGAGGAGGAAAGGGAGGAGGGTGAGGAGGGGGGAAAGGAAGGAGGGAAAGGGAAAAAAAAAAACACTTGGTGTGCCTGCAAGACCCTCGGGGGGTTAGGGAGGGGTGGGTGGGAGAGGAAGCCATGGGTAAAGGGAAAAGGAGTGATGGTGACGAGCTTAAGGGGAGCGTGAAGTGGAAGGGGATGGCGGGGATGAGTGGAGGGTGATGAGGACTGGGGAAGATGATGGGGAGCAGTAAGGGAGGGAGGACCGGGAAAAGGTCAGAGGGTTACATTTCCTTGCTCTCGCTACCTGCCTGTGCCTGCGATGGTCACAAGAAACGCACCTTTCCTTCCTAGGCCGGACTGAAGGTGAGGGGGATAGTGGGGAGAGGTGAGAGAGGAATGAAGAAGAGTGGGAGAGAGAGAGAGAGAGAGAGAGAGCATATGTTTGTGTGTGTGTGTGTGTGTGTGTGTGTGTGTGTGTGTGTGTGTGTGTGTGTGTGTGTGTGTGTGTGTGTGTGTGTGTGTGTGTGTGTGTGTGTGTGTGTGTGTGTGTGTGTGTGTGTGTGTGTGTTTGTGTGTGTGTGTGTATGTGTGTGTGTGTTATGCAGACACACCTTCATCAAGAAAGATCATCCTTAAGATCATTGAAGGAATCCAGTGATGAGGCGAAACCGTTCTTGTCAGGCTCGCTGAAAAGTCTCCCGCTTGTAAAATTCTCAAAGACCTGCACTGCAGTACACTGGATCATCCATCTATCCCTGTAGACCTACACTACAAGTCCAGCAGCCCATGACTCCTAAGCCTCAGCAGGTATGTAGCAGCTTTGCCATTTGGTACAATTAGACCTGCTCTGCAGCTAAGACTGTCTGGGTAATATTAGAATGTTTTGGTAATTGTGTCATAGAACGTACAACATCTTGAAACTGAAAAATTTTGTTTTTCTTCTTGTGATACGGAGAGATTTAAAAATAAGGATCCCATAGTTTTTAGTGTGGGGGCCTGGTTAACCAATGAGAGAAGTATCTGATGGCCGAAATTCGGTATTAAATACAGCAAAGGAGAGAAGGAAAGTGGTAAAGGATTTTGTTCTGTAACATTTAATTCATGGCCATGGATAATTTCAAGTATTACTGCTCATTATAACGATAAAGAGATAAGCTGCAGATCATCCAAATAGATGCTCTCACACCAACCATCGAAAATGAAGACTTGTGGTATTATGATTATTAACTACCATTTGATTTAGCTGAAAGCGGCCGTGGTGAGAGACATCTGAGACAAAGTGTAAAAGAAAAAAAAATTTACGGATTCCATTACTGCCACAAAACTACCTGGGGATAATAAAATATAATAATAAACAGTTAAGAGATGAGATATATAAGCAGCACGATTTCATCAAAAGTTATTCGGTGTATGCAGGGAGCATTCTTTACCTTTTTTACAGAAATGTAGACTGAAATGGCAACGGAATTAACATAGGTGATGAGTGGTTCAGCAGCTTGTACTACCTTTTCATCGAAAGTGGAGAGAGGCTTAGAGAAATTTTATGTGATCTGAAATGGAAGAGTTCGGGAAGACAATTGGCATATACTCAAAGAAATGTAAGCTTCTTAACTGACATGTCCGGTCCTCAATGGCAAAAACAGGAGATAAAGAGCTAAAATAAGATACACACACACACACACACACACACATATATATATATATATATATATATATATATATATATATATATATATATATATATATATATATATATATATAGACACGAGTATATTTACCATATTTACGCACACACACACACACACACACACACACACACACACACACACACACACACACACACATATATATATATATATATAGTTCTTTACGGCCTTCTTTAGCACCATTTATTTCATGAACGGCTTGAGCTATCAACATGAAACATTCAGAGTATCTACATATGACCAAAATCTTGGACAAGTTGGAAAATGGGCACGCGGGGTCAAGGTCAAGGTCACCAAAATGGCTGCCAAAGGTCAACTAGATTTTATCGCCCGTCTTAGCACCATTATATCTCAAGAACGGCTTGAGCTATCAACATGAAACCTTCAGGGTATCAAGATACAACCAAAATCTTCAGGCCCCACCCGGGAGGGCTGGCCCCTCGGCCCCACCGGGGGTGGCTTCCCCCCCATAGGGAGGGGCACAGCCATGCGGCTCCCCTGAAGGGGGTCCGGTTCCCCGTTTCCCCTGGAGGTAGCGCCGACCTCCGGCTCCCCAGAGGATGACGCCACCCCCCGGCCCCAAAGGGAGCGCCGCGCCCCGCCACCCCCCGGCCCCCCTCCCGCCGGAGATGCCTCACCTTCCGGCCCCCTCCCGGGGGGCCACGCCCCCGACCCTCTCTTTGGGGGGGTGCCGCCCCTTGGTACCCCCCGGGGGGCCACACTTGTTACTTGGCCAACAGCATATTCGTGCATGAGAATAGCATTCGGCTCATGAGTACTTTTCTTTTCGTATAACATAGTAACTTCTGTTTGTTTGAGACAGGTACTGTACGGAAAAGATTATACTGTGGAGATATTCAAGCAGCGTTCTTGGATGAAGAAACAAACGAAAATAGAGGGTATTATAAGCATAAATGGACATGGGTAGCTCCCGTTTTCCATAGAACAGATAACAGATTGACGATCCAGGTATCTAAGTAGCAACTAATAGGTGGAATGAGAGGTAGCGATAGACGAGAACAAACCAGCGAGGTGAAATTTGGAGATTTTCTGAGCTGGATGAAAAAACCAATAGTTCATTGATGAGAGAAGGAGGAAAAGCCTTCAATCTACAGTGGACTGTCTCAGGCAGAAAATGTTGATGAATGACACAGAAACCACATAGCCCTAACGGTTCTTCTGGTTGATCTTGTCTTAACCCTCCTCAGGTAGTCCTCCGGTAATTGTAGGTCTGTCAGTCAAGCTTGGGAAGTACACGTTTTCTCCTATTAGTAGCAGCGACGTGGAGTGGGATATTAAAGTAATGGTTACTCTTTGCACCCTCAGGACGTATGCCATTTACCCAAGAGGAAAGTAAGTATAAGTTACTCCTTGGAGGGCAGAACTGTCCCATTGAAACTTTCTAGGAACAACAGAGAATATCATGGTATTAGGATAACTGATGAAGAGATAAAATATTAATAGTACTCATGCATTTTAAAGAGTCTATACATCATGTATACATATCCAGTTACATTTTTCAACCGGGTGCCAATCCTAAGAGCAATATAGTAATTTATTTACTCAGCCAAACTCGAGAGTACAACCGGGAAAGCGCTTGCTTCATCCATAGTAAGGTACTACGTTTGAGCCACAGCTGCCCATGACTGCATCACCTATTTCGCCTGTCTAAATGAGGAGTTCCAAAGCCTTATATTTCTTTGCATTCCCAGACGATTTTATACAGCTTTCGAAAGACTGAAGAAGCTAAATACAACTTCATAATCCCATACATTACCGAGGCACTCATCTAAGCCGAATAAAACTGTCTGGAGGTGGAACGAATAAAGTACATCAGCATGAAGAGAGAACCTGTATTTTTTTAATGACGTCTTCGAGGTAAAGGCCTTCATTCCTTCAATCCAGTAACATTATACCCTCGTCCGAGAGACGTGTATGTGTGTGTGTGTGTGTGTGTGTGTGTGTGTGTGTGTGTGTGTGTTGTGTGTGTGTGTGTGTGCAAAAAAATAACTCAGAAAGTTTTTAGTTGATTATAACCAAACTTGGTGGAAGGACTATGTCAGACAAAGGGTTGCCCCCCCCCTTTTATTTTAACAATTGGGCAAAGGTTATGGTCGCAAGGCTAGAAAAAAATTTGACCTAATACAATCAACTTAAACCATTTTTTATCCACTTTAATCCAAGCTTATTGGAAGGGTTGGGGTGAAGGCAAAAACGAAGGGAGTCGATCTTCAGAACAAATCACTTAAAGGTCAAGGTTACAAGGCAAGGTCAAAGTTCCACCCAAATGTCTGCGTTTGTACAAAGTAACTGGATTCATTTGGTCTCATTTACATCAAGCTTGGTGGAAGAGTTGAGAGTCAGCCTAGGGGTTGACCGATAGTATTTCAGGAAAGTGGGTCAAAGGTAAAGGGATGGCAAGGTCAGCTAAAACAGTTTTTATCCGATTTGGACCAAACTTTGTGGAACAGTTGAGGGTAAGACGAGAATAAATAAAAAGAGAAAATTAATGTCAAGGTCACATAACAAGGTCAGCTTGGACTCTTACTATTTGTTTTGGACCCAACTTTGTGAGAGGGTTCAGGGCAATGCAAGGATGAAGGGATACGATTTTGAGAGCAACCAGCTGATGGTCAACTTAACAAGGCAGAACAAACTGTTCGGCCCTTAGACAGGTGTTGGGCATGTGGGTATGGCACCCGCTGATTGCTTTTTCTTGTTTTAACATAATCTTCTTGTCTCTTAACTTTATTAAGATTATGGGAGATATTTCAATCGGGAGGCGATGAATATAGTCTAATATACCTCTCCACTACCACCATCACCACCACCCCCACCATCATCTTTATCATCAGCCTGAGTTAGTCCACTTCAGGAGAAGGCCTTCCGTATCTTTTTTTTTTTTTTTTAATTTCACTCTGACCTATTGATTGTTAGCTTGTTCCATGCAGTCCTAATATATCTCCAACTCATCTCGCAATCTAGTCCTCTACCTGTCTCTTCCTCTCACTTTAATTCTGGGCTGTCACTCAGTTACCCTGATCGTGCAAATGTTATCTGTTCAACGAAGGATGTGATTTGCACAAACCCATTTATGCTTTGTAAAGGTAGTGATGATATCCTCCACTACGTGTGTTCCCTTATTAGGGAGGCCTTCTTTTCTTTCCATGTGACACTTAACATAATTCTTTCCACTCCTCTCTGACCACTCCCAAATTTACGGACCCTTACAAGTAAACGTATAAAATCGTCTAGAGATATAAGCTATATCCACGGACTGAAGAGATTAATCCATCATTTCCAACACTGCAAGTTTCCCAGGTGAGCGAAATGTGGTATTAACCCCTTGAATCCGATGACGTCATTCATCTGTGTAGTCAGGCCACCACCAGCCAATTTTATTGAGCAATAAGTGACAGCTTTGCAGTGAGGGAGTTAATGAAGGCCATATCTAACCTCCCTAGTTCCAAATACCACTGCAGATGCTACTGTACCTATCTGGTAATAGCAAGACTATAACGAACAAGATTATAACGAATAACTAGCCTCTGTTCTGTGAACGAAACACAAAATAAACAGGACAGAGACCCCCCTTCGAATTTGACTCACTCGGTGCTTTAATGGGTTCGAAGCCGAGACAAACGGGAGCCTGTATTATGATAACTGTCTTGGTGTAAGGTGGTCTTGGGCCAGTATTTTTTTTTTTTTTTTATGCTTACCACCCGTATTTTTATAGAACTCGGGCTGTCAACTCGTTTCTTACGCCTTAATCGGAAAACTGAGGAAGTCGTCTTGAGATACGAGATCCAAATACTGTACTATATGCATGGAATCGACCACGATATTAAGGGGCTGAGGCGGTGGTTAGGACCCATGGTAACAAAAACTCCACCACCAGCCACAGCACCAAGAGGAAACTGATGAAAAAGCAAAACATTTGCCCTTCAGAAAACACTGATTTATGCCATCGGAGTGAGGGTGTGATGAACCAGTGTCATTTTTCCTAAGTGGGATATATCCGCCTTAATAACATACTTGTACATTGTCAGTAGATGTTTTATCTTCTGGCTTTGCACAGATTTATGCTCTCTCTCTCTCTCTCTCCCTTCATTTTAATGTAAGATACTGAGCGGTTCAAAATTTGTTCTGTGTACTCGTATTTCGGACTGTCATGTACACAGTTAGGCTAAAACTGTGGTGGAATGGTTGTTTTACCTCATTTGCACACAAGTGGTCATCTGCTTTGGATCAGAAAATGTTCGTAGTGTAAGATTCTAGTATACTTTTTGGAGGACAATGCCATTCATCGTCGCGTCTTTGGTAAAGAAAGAAAATGTGGGATTAAGATTAACTCTGTGACCTTTATGTTTAACACTGTTCCCATGTGTAGGCAGGGGTATATACTATATATATATATATATATATATATATATATATATATATATATATATATCTGACCTTTACTTTTTACACTGTTCCCATGTGTAGGCAGGGGAATATATCTATCTATATATTATATATATATAATATATATATATACATATATATATATGGGAAGACACATCACACGCGTGTGTACAGATGTTTTTTACGCTCCTGACAGGGAATCGAACCCCAGACTTCTAGACAGAAGTCAGGCACTGAAGCCACTCCACCACGGCGTGATAAAAGCAGAGACACCTGAATTATTTGACGAACCAGGTAAATCTGTTATTGGAGGATATATTTCCATCACAACACATTAGGATTATTGCTCAGCCCCACGCAACACGGCAAGTGACAGAGCAGTTTTACTCTATCCCAGACACAACACGAGCGCCTTTATATGTTGGAGCGACACATTACACGCGTCTGTACATTTTTTTTTTTTTTACGCTCCTAACCGGGAATCGAACCCCAGACATCTCTCTCTCTCTCTCTCTTTCTCATATATATATATATATATATATATATATATATATATATATATATATATATATATATATATATATATATATAAGCAGAAAGAGAGAGAGAGAGAGAGAGAGAGAGAGAGAGAGATATGGGAAACACGAAATGAAAGCAGATTTAATGAGGAACTATTTTTCTTTCCTGTTTTCTCTTGGCTGAGAGTCATGTTAGATATTTTTATGCTGGCTGAGACATTTTCATAATGCTTAGAATCTCATCATTGCTTACTCACTTTTTTCTTTCACTCTGGAAAGTTATGCAACATTTAGTCAGTGCTCTCATTCATGAATAAAACTTAATTAGAAGGAAGGAAGAAATGTCCAGTCTTATTATTTTTCAAAATTCGCTTCCTCATACTGGTGTAATTTGTTCCTCTCCTTTTGGTTGACCATGCGTTACTGGATAATTGAGGCAGCGAATTTCATTAAGTACAGTGCTGATCTGTTCACCAGACGTGAACTAATATCAAAGTTTCCTTGAACACGAAAATAAATAAGACTAACAATGTATCGACCAGTGACACCGCACTTTCAGCTTCTTCCAGGAAATTGCCTGAAATAAGCGTCACGTTTAACTTAAAAGATGTGGTGGTGTGATTGAGATGTGTGTGAAATGAATCTGAGGTGGTGGCAGTGTGTTATGAGGTAGTGTGTGATGTGGTAGTTTGAGGTGTGGTAACGTGAAGCGTGATAGTATTTGAGGTAACAGCGGGAGATGTGATGGCGTGTGGTTGGGTAGTGTACGGTGCGGCAATAAGTTGCTTTGAAGTGTGTACTGTAGTTAGGGTACTGTGTGACTGTGTGTAGGTTGGTAATGGCTGGTGTGGTAGTGTGTGGCGTCGTTGTGCGTGGTATAGCAATATGTGGTGTGGGTTGGTAGTGTGTGGTATAGTGTGGTCACGTGGTGTACGAGTAGTAGTATATATTGTGGCAATGTAGGTATGGTAGATTGTGGTGTGGCATGGAGTTACGGTAGTGTGTGGTGTATAGTGTCGAATGTGACACTGTGTTGTGTGGAAGTGTGTGGTGTGGCAGAATGATGTGTGGTAGTGTACTGTGCGGTAATGTTGTCTATTGCACGATGACTTCTAATGCGCATTACATGTATCTCCAAAATACAGAACTAGCACAAGGTTCCCTGGCTTAAAGTATTTAAGACAAAAAATAAAATTAATGTTTGTGTAGCTTTTAAATGTGATATGCTTAGAGTCCTACAGCAAAGTACTTGAAGCAAAGTATGTCAAGTACACCAACATTCATACTAATTTCCGGACCTCCTACTAAATGCTCGTCTTCCTACGCTCGAGGCTTTTCATGACGCAGGGGGTATTGTGAGTCATGATACATGTTCTTTAGAAATGGCGTGGTATGACGAAGCGGTATTCCAGTTCTGTGACTTCCTAATGTTCACCTCCGACTTCCTGAGTCATAACTTAGCTGCTAGAGGTTTACTGTGCATATTTTTAATGCATTTTTTTTTACTGCTTGGAGGAAAATAATTAATAAATAGTCACTGAATAGTTACAGGCAACTAAACCTTCATAGAAGTTTTCTAATCTGCCCATTTTTTTTTTCTGTGTTACGTGCAATTCGTACGATATCTCCATATTACCACTATTAATTCTATGCTAAAGAAATGTCGTACAAATATACTACGTACCAACTTATGCGTTCAAAGACTGCTTGCAATGAGAACAGGGGCAAGGAGAGGGGTCAGGCTGGCAGGAAGTCGAAACTCGCTTGAAAAAAAAAAAAATATATATGAGGATGGAGCCTACTGCGTATAATCTTTTTTGCTTAGACTCAGAGGTGGAAAGTGGAGAGGGCATGTCTGCTGTAGGAAGTGCTCTTAAAATGTCATGTCTCTTATTTGTGTATTGTCTTTTGAGGTTAATGTAGCGGGTCTGGGTGCTAGGAAGTGTTTTTTTTCTTCTCTCATTTTATTTTTAAGGCGTGGGGTTAGGGAAGGATGCGGGGAGGTCAGATAACGAGAAGGGTAAGAAAAAGTGGAGACGAGTGGAAGATGGAGGCAGTTAAGATTGTCCGATATGAAGGCGAACGATTCTCTTAGAGCATGACAAGAACTGAGAGCGGATGGGGTGTGAGATAGTGAATTGCCGGAGTGGTGGTAAAAAAGTGGTGTGGGCGTGGGGAAAGGGGTGGGGTGGGGGATGGAAGCTGTTTAGATAGTGAGGTATAGGAGAGGGAGGGACTTGAGGCTGGAGATTCGGTGGTATGGAATGCGAGAATGTTTCAGAGAAGAGGGTCAGGTAGCGATGAAAGTAACTGAGATAAGAAGATAGGGAGGATGAGAGTGAGTGACATAAAGATAATACAAATGCACACATCAGACAGACTTAATGGTGCTTGTGTGGTGATCAGGCCATAATTTCCCAGACTAGAAAAGAATGGCAAAAAAGAAACATTGTGCCCATCTAAGCTTTCAGAGAGAGAGAGAGAGAGAGAGAGAGAGAGAGAGAGAGAGAGAGGAATGGAGGGGGGCTAAGAATTCCAGACATGAACAGACAAAATAATCAGTCAAAAGGCTCGGAACTTATTAATGGGATATTTATAGGCACGAATGAACGTAGAGGTCTGTGTTCATCTATCTGTCTATATATCTATGTATTGCCGGACGCCATAATACCGCAAGGGGTGGCCAGAAACAAATCTCCTCCATGTCCTCTTGTTCTCCACCATTTCGCTGCCCTTCCCCCGGCTGACACCCCCCTCTCTCATATACCTCTCCACTCCATCCCTCCGCCTCATGCAAATACTAAATACCTTTCCCCATTTAGCCCTACCGCTGTAACACTACCACCATTCAAATGAATCACTGCTATTACAGCCCTCCAACTTTACCATTACAGTAGCGACACCATTTTAACACACCACTATACTACTATCACCAGTCAAACCATGCACCATATTACTGCCACACTTCAGAGTTTATGCTAGCTATTATAGTCACCCCTCTTCTATTATACACTATTGCCGCCATAATCATATTGTCTCTCTATCATATGCTACATTAAATTTGTAGCCAAATTTTCTACTGTCATTACACCACCTTCATTCTGATGTGCTGATGCAGTATTAATCTCTTATTATGTTTCCAACTTTCTCTTGACTAATAATGTACGCCAAGCAAATCATGGAGTTCTATTTTTTAAATCTGACTCAGAGCAACTTTCATATTCCATGCTTACAGAAGCTGCAGGGAATTTCCTGATACGTAACCACTTTCATTAAGAAGAGATGGAATCCAGTGACCCTTCCATGAATGGTTTAGGATTTGATATCATCGTCATTAAATCCCTTCAGTACGATTGTCTTCTCATTAACCATTTCCACATGGAAGTCCGATCCTACGCTAAATAAAGCAGACTGGAAGTAGCACGAGGTAAAAAATAAAAATCTCCATAAAGTTGAGAGGGTTAAATGCTGATCTCAAATGTATGCAGCATGTGACTAAAAATTCTATTATTTTATTTTTTAATTCTTCCGCGTTAAAGTATTGCGAGAATTTAAGGTTAAGAAAAAAGCTACTACCAATTTTATTTACACTGCTGGTCGCTGTCAGGTTTTTGTGCCCATTAAGTTGAACACAGTTTTTGTTTGTACCTACACACACACACACACACACACACACACACACACACACACACACACACACACACACACACACAGATAAGGGGGGGGGTTATGGAAATGGTAGAAGACAGCAGATGATAATTATAACGGTAATAGAGAGAGGGAATGAAAGAAAGAATGTAGTTTCAAAGGAAGACTGATGGTAATCGAATTGCAGTCATTTTATTGACGTGGCAAATATAAGAGCCCTGATGTAGTGAAGATGATCAGAAGATTAAACCGTTCTGCAGGTAATTTCAGACGTCTTTATTAAATCCATCGACGTGCCTTGATAATTAAAACTAGTCTTTGTCTGTAACCACACTGTATGATATTTACTAGTATAAAGCAATGCGATGGTTTACTCCTTAGATTCGGTACGTGTTTTCTGGTTTGTTCTTCAGACTGCCACAGGATTTTATTTAGTTTCAGAGAACCTCCAGGTATTGTGGGAGTTACTGGTGGTTCTGGTCACTGCTTGGAGGTCGAAAAGCCTCTCCCAACATCATTAAAATCCTTTAGAAGATCGATCCCTTTCTAAATCCCCTTCATTTCCAATATATATTTTTCATTTTATTATAACTATCTTCAGACAATTCTATTCAGATATGGAGAGAATTTCCTAAGTCGAGGGGCAGATGTAGTCTTCTCTAACCCGTATACTGCTAAGGTGGTCGCCTTAGCGGAAGTTAATAGCCTGGCAGCAGCAAAATGATATAAAAATGGTAGCCTCGGACAGAAGGGGTTAATAACTGCAGTTTTGTCGAAAGGCAAAGAGGCATTTAAAAATAACAAGGGAAAACAGTGAAATGAAAACAGTGAATGAAAGAAAACAATAGAATAATGAAAGCAATAAACCTACCAATGAAGCCGATGGCAAAAAATTAAGGGAAAGAATGAATGCATTGTGGCACCAGAGGCAATAAGAATAAGCGAGTGAAAGTGAGGAAGAAGGACGGAAGGAAGACATTGAAAACTGACAGAGTGGGAAGGATTCAAGGAGGATAAGGTCGAGAATTAAGACTAGTGAGGAGGAAAAAAAAGCGAAGGAGGAACTGACGACCAAGTAGGAAATGTACTCGAATAGTGTTGTAGGACAGGTAGGAATGAGACATGATGGATGTGGTAGGAAAGGTAGGAAGGAGACACGATGGATGTGATAGGAAATGTAGCAAGGATGTTCGACTGACGTGATGGATTTGGTGGGAAAAATGGGAAGGATGTTGGACTGACGTGATGGGTGTGGTAGGAAATGTAGGAAGAAAGTTGGACTGACGCAATGGATGTAGTAGGATAGAAAGGAAGGAAGGATGATGGACTGACATGATGGGAAAGGTAGGAAGGAGATAGGACTTGTGTGGCAGAAGCGATAGGAAGGAAGTATGGTGGATGTGATGAGAAATGTAGGAAGTCAGTTAAAGGAAATAGAAAGATGGGGGAAAGAAAACAACCATTTCGTAAAAAGTATTGGGGAACCTTGAAAGGGATATGAAGATGAAGCCTTAAGATACATGAAGGAATTGATGACAAGGAAGGAGAGTGAGCGAAGAGAACAGACTAAGCAAAAAGAAAAAAGCTATTCTTTTTAACAGATAAGACTGACAATGGAGAAAATATATAGGGAAAAAAAGAAGCAAAGAGAATAAGAGAGCGTCAAGGGAGGGGCCTGGCTGCCTATAGGTCACTAGTGTACAATACAAGTCCGGTAGAGGTCACTGGGACGGCTGGGTCAAATAAGGTCACTCGTGGATGCACACAACCTATACAAACCAGCCCCGCCCAACACCCAACTTGCTTCACCTCTCTGGGTTAGGCTTGATAAGAACTCTACCTCTCTGGTTAAGTTAGGTTAGGCTTGGCTAGCTTAGGTTCAATTTTGTTAGATTTAGTTAGGTAAGCTAGGTTTGGTTAGGCTAATGTAAGATTAGACTAGGTTGGGTAAAGATAGGTTAGGTTAAACTAAGTTAGGCTAGATTAGCTCAGATTGTATAGGTGAGGACTGATTAGGTTAAGTTAAGTAAAGGTAGATTTAGGTTAAATTAGTTCCCTTGCTCATTAATCCCGCTCTGAGTAAAGAGATAGGTTACTGGAATCGTTTGCGTCTGTGTACCTGTCTGTAGCGTTTTTCCCCCGTCGACTGTGAGTAGTAAGGTGATCAACTGGTAGAGTAACAAACTTCCAACCGAAAATACGAAACCGCGGATGGCGCAGAGTTAAGGGATTTGAAGTTCTGTGTAACAGTCGTACTTGATCTTCAAGACCCATCAACGTGTCATACAAACACCGTCGGTAATACCATTCGACCAGTTCTGCATGAGACAATCTTATCATATAATTCAGTATTGGTCGCGGGTGATCGTGCTGAAAAGTAGTGACATGTTAAGCTTTGTGGTGGATCGGCTGTACGTTAAAATAATGCTTGTCCTCAGGGATCAGTTTCTCTAGTTTATGGCCGGAGTTAAATGCGTAAAAAGCTATTTTCTGAATGTTTTCAGTAAATGTTAGTTGACCTTGATAATTACCTATAATTAACTTCAGTAACTAAGTTACTTGACACCTTCATTACGAGAAGTTTTCCTATCTGAAGAAAAACGTTTGGTGGTGGTAATACTAGTATAACATAAGACGACATCGAACTGAAGGATGGAGTGTTTCTAACCATTTCACTACGAAAGGTTTCACCAGAGTTGAATAAAATCGTCTCTTAGTAGCGAGATAAAATGAAAAAAAGGGGGGAGGGGGATGATTTCATCGTACTGGGAGTTTACTGGTTGGTGAATAGTGCAGTCGCGTGCGCTGTAAGCAATGACCCAAACTTATTGCAGAAGAGATCAAAGGGTGAAAAAAAGTAGCTGACAAATCGATCCAGACGAGGCAACTTGTTGCAGAGTCGACTGCAAATATGGTAACTTATCTGTGAGTTCAAGAAAAGGATAATGTAAAGAAAGAGAGCAAAAAATGAAAGTCTGTTAGAATAACTGGAAAGGTCATAATCATGCAGTAGTGTTGATTCGTGCCTTCTTACGTGTCTACAGTAGATGCCACACCACCATCCATAACTGAAAGGAAAGATCCAGATTCTTGTGATTCACACCTCGTAAAACGATACTAAGGCAAATAGTCCTAAACACTGAAAGTCACCTCATTATAAGCACAAGGATGATAGTTTCAAAATTTGGACTCTGGGGGTGAAGGGGTGAGGCTGAGAAGGTCAAAGGTAGAACGAGAGGGTAGAGTAAGAATAAACTAGTTACCTATTTACTTGTTGTGTAGCCACAATAACGAAGCTTCGTCAAAACTATTTTGGGTATATAAGGTCAGAAATTTTGGCATTATAAACAAGTCTGTGATCTTTGAAAGTAGTTCAAGGTCATTCATATTTGGAACATGTATTTAGATTAACCTAAGGTGGCATCTTGTGTAATATAAACAAGATCTGATGACAAAGGTGTAGAAGAACGAATGGGTACATTTTACATTTGTCTCAATAACTGGCAAACTATATGCTTAACTGTAACCATATTCCTTTTAGATAATAAGAGGGACCGCAGCCATATTACAGCTTTACAGTTTTTGTGTTACAAAGAAATACTGATCAGATTCAAATTCAGTACTTTTCACAAGGCTAAATGGTAAAATATTCAGCCAAAATCATCAGTGAACTTTTTTATCGTAGGATTTCAACCAAATAGCTGCAACCTAATTATTTTCTGAGATATTTCTGTTTCAAACATGCAATTTTTGCACCGTAAATGAGTATATGACTTTCAAAAATGCGTCAATGTCATTTACTCATACATTTGGCACAAGTGCTTCAGTTACGCTAGGGTACCCTCCTCTGCAATATCAAGAGCTAAGAAAAAAAGTGCAAAGAAAAATACTAAGCTAAACAATGGACTTCCCAGTATATATGGCGATACTTAACAAGGGCGGAGTTAGGCTGAAAGAGAAAAGATTGAAGGAGGCTGTCAAAAATCCATAGCCTGCGGGCTCCTGCACGCCCCCTGAGATAGTGATTTCAACACCGACAAGTAGTGATCCAAGTATCCGGACAGCTTCCTCAGATTATACTGTACAGTAGACAGGTACACTGGAGGAAAAATATGATTAATTTATATGAGTTTTATATATTTTGGGGCTCTGAATTAAAAAATTAATACCATTTTTCTCCAATATATAACATTTTTTCACAAAACACTTTTTTTTTTTTTTGGTTTTTAGTAATAGGTCTTTCTTATCAATTTGCGCTATTTAATTAATTACATATGCATATTTTATTACAATGTTTCGGTAGTATGTTTGATTTTAGTATTTTCTAATACTGTAATCTATGTTTAAAACAATGCAGATACTTTGATAATGAGCCAGAATGTAGCTGGAACACAACACAGTGATAAAACATACTAGGATTGGGGTGCAGCACACACACATCTCAGTGTGACATAGCTGACTAATGTGCTTGTAAATTCCTTTTAGTGGAGTGTGTGTGTGTTTTTATTTTTTTATTTTTTTTTATCAGTGATATTTATTGAAAATGGTGGTTAACTGCACTGATCCAAGGTTTGTTGCACTAACGAGAGTGACCTAGTGCAGAAACTTGGCAGAAATTATAATGCAGAAGATAGGAGACTATTTATAGATTCATCTAGAAGAAGCCTGAAAGGAGTACTTCTTCATAATAGTAAGAAGTACGCATCAGTACCTGTTGCTTATTCTGTGCATTTAGAAGAAACGTAGCAGAATTTGGCAAATCTTCTCGAGAAAATCATTTACAATGAACACTGTTGGTTCACATGTGGGGACCTGAAAGTTCTTTGTACATTACTGAGTCGGCAGTCAGGGTATACAAAATTCCCATGTTCTCTCTGTGAACGGGACAGCAGAGCCTGGGATTTCCACTGGGTTCAGAAAGAAAGGCCAAACAGGAAAAAAAAAGAAAAATCTATAGCTTGGCGCCAAAAAACATCAGACATTGCTTGATGAATCCAGATAAAGTGCTGCTTCCACCGCTTCATATTAAGCCTGGATTAATGAAGTAGTTTGTCAAAGCTTTATCAAAAGCTGGAGCCTGTTTTATGTTCCTGGTTTGTCTGACGCTAAATTGGAAGAAGGCGTATTTACTGGACCTGATTTTCGAGAACCGATTTCTGCTTCAGAATTTGATGGTGCAATGAACGGCCTGGAACGAGAGGCTTGGGTATCATTCAAGAAGTAATTTCTAAGATTTTAAGTAACAATCAGGATCCAAATTACAAAGAAATTTTGAGAATTTTGCTGGTCAAGCTTAAGGAGTTGGGTTGCAACATGAGTCTCAAAGTTCACTTTTTGGATTCGCATTCGGAATTGGCCCTCCCCCCCCCTCCGAAATATTGGAGCGGCGATTAAAGAAAAGGGAGAAAGATTCCATCAGGATATCAAGGACATGGAAAGAAGGTATCAGGGACGTTGGTATATCAGTATGATGGCGGACTACTGCTGAATGAGTCAAAGAGACGCACCAGAAAAAGTGTACAAACGACTGGCCACCAAACGAAGTCCTAAAAAAAAGAAGAAAAAAAAAAAGAAGTCACAAAGACTACAGAAGTTATAAGTGAGTCATTGATTATATAGTGTTGTTTCTCTTATATATATGTTGAAAAAATTACGTTGGCTAAACATTTTCATTTTCAATAAATTTAGAACAATATTGTATAGATGGACTGAAATTTATAATTTGCGATATTTTAATCAAATTTCTTTTTAACTTTGTACTAAAAAGTGATGTGATGGAAACATTCTAAAAGTTGTTGTCTACTGTGTTCGTATGTGTTATAAAAAAATTAATACTCAAAATTATTATTCTTTTTAATTACTTTAATTTTGCCGTCCTGTGTTATTGCATGTGGGGTGCTGACGGCCTTCTTACAGATATTCGTTAAACTGGTCCAGTCTTGGTTACGTAGAGCCTAATTTTATTCTCAGCTTTGAACTGGACAGTACGGTACATGAATTCGTAATGTATATACAGCTTTGACTCCAAAGCTTTGTTGCACAGGCGTTTTTGAAGATTTAGAGTGGATGTATACCGTAAAAATGGGAGTCGAGTAATATAATAAAGAACATGATTTTTTTTTTTTTTTTTTTTTTTTTTAGCATAACGTGATTATAGGCTACAGTTCTTTCCAGGGTTCGTTTTTAAAGTGAGCTCTTCACAACAACGAGCAAGTTATCGAAAACAAATCCATTACCCCTTTGACTTCTACAGATCATTACCAATCTAAAGATACACTTGGATTGGTATAAAAAAAAATGTAATCTTGGTGTAAAAGTCAGTGTGACTCTTCCTGACCCTTCAGTACGAGAGATAGGTCGAAGCTGAAAAACAGATCGTCTGAGAGTGGTCAGAAAAAAAAAAATAAAAAATGATGATCGTAGTGACGGGTATGGTTGTATAGATACCTTTCATGTACAAAGGAATGGAAGAACAAAACAGAAGACGCTCATCACGACACATATCCTCACTACCACAGCGAACCACGCAGTACTGCCAGCTGTATAGCGCCCGAGGCAATTAGACTGTTCACATTACCGCGCGCACTGATTGTCACTACAACAGAAAGTATTATGAAGAGGACTCGCGAGTACATTAACATTAGCCTTATGTTTAATTCCTTCAGCCTGAGGGAGTGCACCATATTATTTTATGTCTTTATCATATCCAGACGATATCTGTTTCAGACTAGTGATGTCACTACGAGAGGTCCTTAAATTGAATAAAATATTCTGGAGGTAGCAACGCATTCAGAGAAAAAATGTCACTATAGAGAAGAGCTTATTTTTGGCAGCCGTTATTCTGTTTGTGGCAGACGGTCTGATATACACAAAGTCCTGTTAACATCTTGAATACAAGAGGCTGGATAAAATTGCTTGGTGGCAGTCAGAATTAACTGGCAATTACCTGATGACAGCTAGAGTGGAAAATCTTAATTTGGCATTAGGAATAAGACAATTATTTAGTGACACTAAGAACTCTGGGTGTAAGCTTGATAGTTCGTTCCCTGCAGCTCAGCAGTCCTCCCACCATATGGCATGTAGTTACACACACAAAAGAAAGATAGAAAAGTAATCGTATAGAAAGGGGTGATTCTAGTATCTTCCTCAACTCAATGTACACCTATGACTCAAACGAGACCTGAAACTACGAATGGGATCCTTTCGTCTGATCATCCTTCCATCCTCCTCTACTGAATGACTTTCATATGATAATAGCTGTAGCGTTGATTGAGTTCTGGCCAAGCGAACGATAAGTACCATATAGGGTGATATATTACCCCAGGTTGGTTTTTATAAGCATTTTTGCATGCAAGATGAACAGGAGAGTAAAATGTGACCAGCACTATCTTTCCGAACAGATTCGTTGTTAATTTCTGATTCATCATCGTCATCGTCATCATAGCCCTCTTTCCTGCGGAATGGAAAGTTTCCAGGAAAGGGTACAAAAAAGTAGAAAGCTCGAAAATGCTTATCAGTGGAATGAGGCAGACATCCATCCAATCATCATTCAAGCCTTCGAGTTTCCTAGTTCCACTTTACAGGCCGTACACGTCCACTGTCTTAAATATTCCAACCTTTTTATTCTCTTTAGTGTCATAACACAACTTTTGATCTTGCAAATCACATGGACATATATATGAAGTTAATGGAAACGCCAAGGATAATTTCGTATTTATTCTTATATGCATTGAAATCAGCCATTGTGAATCACTTTCCTTTTTCTTTATCCTAGTGAACTATCATTGTGAAGATTGTGTTAACATCTGGGACAACTTTATTGAACCCTCCCTTTTGCCATAATAAGCAGAGGAGAAAACGAAAGTGGTTAGAAGAAACGGGAGAAAGAGAGAGAACAAACAGAGAGATATCTGATAGAATATACAAGTAGCGGAGATGTCATAGGCTAAGGGAGAGAGGAGGGAAAGACGCAAGAGGTAAAGCTATGGTTCGTGAGGGAAAAGGACGAAGAAAATGAGCCACCAACGTAATTAAGAGAGAGAGAGAGAGAGGGTAGTGTGGAGTGAGGCTGGGAGAGGTGAAGGGAGATGAGACTCATGATCCTGTGTCTGGTACAAAACCAGAAGTGTTAATTTCTACCATTACTCTCCCTCTTCTGAAAAGGTCTGAACTTGAAGGGGCTTTCTACCAACTGATGCACAGAGCTGTAGATACAGAAGGTAGGTGACGGAGAAACGATGTAGACTGTTTGTTGAGGTGATGGAGTAAAGTACGGAGTGTAGTTAAAAGGACCCCGAAGCAGGATTTAGCCTCATCTTCTAATTAATTACAGCCTAACATCTCTCTCTCTCTCTCTCTCTCTCTCTCTCTCTCTCGAACAGGAGTGTGTCTGTTATGTCCTTACCATCACCAGACTATGCATTCAGTTTAGGGGAGAATTTTTACAGCAGGAGGAGATAGAGACAACCCAGTGGCTACTTTGGTAGTTCTCCTAAGCTGAATAAATTCGTCCGGTGGTAGCAAGAGTAGGTCTACTATAAGCTGACGTTAGTACTACATCGTTAGCTGAATGTTACCTCACATTATGCAGTATGAATGTTTTCTACTAAAAACTCAGTATGATCGCATATATAAAGTATAGAAATTCCTCTTACCGACTTATTGGTTATTTTCTCCCTTTATCTGACTCTCCTCTCTAGACTGGAATAACGTTACGTGCAGCTCTTGGTCATATGTCCTGTACAGATGAGGTGTTTCGGTTTGTGACACATCTGTGTGATCGCTGGAACACAACATTCTCCATCCCCTTTAACCTGTTCTATAACTGCCAGCTTTTCACATTTTTTAAAATAGCAAAACAGAGGAAGGAAAAACAAGTGAACAAAAAAATAATCCATACACCAGATTACAGGTGTCCTCCATTCATAGATAAATCTGTAACCACTGGTCTCGAACAGATGTAGGTTGAAGTTTGGGGGGAAACCACTGTGGGGAAGCGAGTTCCAAAGAGATGCAGTTCGGGGAATAAAAGAATTCTGATAGGCACAAGTTCTGCGATATGGCAGTGTGACAGTCCAGTCATAAGCTCCACCAGAAGCCCGTGCAGCGCTGAGGGAGGCGTGGAGAGGTGGCACAATGGATGCAACTTCGTCTGAGCATTTGACATAAAAGTATCTGTAAAATAATGCAAGGGAGGCAACATTCCTTCTTACTTGTAAGGGGTGGGAGGTAGTTCATTTGTAATAATAGGGTTGTTATTAATAATTCTAACAGCTTTGTTCTGAATTTTGTCCAGTTGTTTCAGTGCAACCTCTCCAAATCCATTCCACAAGAGTGAGCAATGTTGGAGCTAAGAGTGCACATGACTCTTGTAAATTATAGCTAACTGTTAGTCAGTGAAGACGTTACAGAGTCTGTACAGTAATCCAAGTTTCTTTGAAGCGGTTTTAGCAAGTGATCTAACATGAGAAGTCAAGGTGAGGGCACTGTTAAGTGAAACGCCGAGAATTTCAATGCATTTAGAGATAGGAAGATTAGTAGCATTGATGGTAATATAGGAATCAGGCAAATCTGTCTGTTAGTAAGCTGCATATCGTTAAATGAGACAATGTTAATTTGCCCCCATTCAGTGATCTTAGATAAGTCTTGCTTTATGGAGATTGCTGTTCTGAGTTGTGAGTTAGAGATATCAAACTTTGTGAATGGGTGTCTAAGTGTGAACTAGAGGGGCATTCAGTGGATCTCCCTGGTAAGGGCAACGTAATTTCCAAACCACTCTTCATGATGGCTTAAAGTTTTTCAACATTGGTTAGGGTTTCGCAAAAAGTGTTTTCTGGATCCAGAATATATAATACGACCCGAATCGGCCCCCAAAGTTAATCTATTGTTCCCTAGGACATGGGCTATCTACACACCAAATTTGGTCCAAATCTCCTTTAGTTCTTGAGAAATTCTGCTAACAGAGAGACAGACAAACAAACAAACAAACAAGGGTGAAAACTACTCTGCTTGTTGGAGTGAATGAACTGTGAAATGTTGAGTCATCTGTGTATGGATGAATGGTATTATGGGTGACGGATAAGAAAACATTAAAATGAAGTAAGAACAGAGTTGGAGCCAGAACTGATCCTTGTGGAATGCCGTCATTAATTTAGTGGAAATTAAAGTATACATCATATATTTTTGCTCTTATCTTTCTGTCGCTGAGATATGAGGAAATCAGAAGAATAAAAGATGATAGACCATAGCAAAGAAGTTTGGACTGCAGGGAGCAGTGCCACATTCTGTCAAAAGCTTTAGAAAATATCAAGGACTACTGCATGATTTTCTCCATGTTGGTCAATTGATTGATGGATGGTGTGAGTCAGGAGACTGGGTATATCAACAGTAGATCATATGCATTGAAGACCATACTGTCTATCATTAATTAGGTTGTTGGGATTCAAGATGTTTAACTATGTGCTAAGTAATTAAAATCTCAAATTCTTTAACAAGAGAAGATTTGATAGCTACTGGTCTGTAATCAGAGGTGTCAGAAGAACTTCCTTTCTTCGGAATTTGGTGGATATTTGCTTCTTTCCAAGAACTGGGGAATGAAGAAGTACGTATGCATAGTCTGAATAATGTAGCTAGAACAGGAGCTAATTCTGAGGAACGCTTTTTCAAAACAAATGGAGGAATTCCATCTGGACCCGGAGCTTTGTTGATGAGTAAACTGTCTAGGATGGACTTTACGTATCTTGTCTGTATCTTAAATGGAACAGTTTCTGAAGAGTCAGATTCTAGTACAGGGACGTTCTGGTTGACATCGTCTAAGGTAGAATTTCTGGCAAATGTACAGTAATGGCAAGGGTGTTTGCTTTACCATGCGGGTCATTTATGGTGTTACCATCTGAAGATTTTAGTGGGGGAATTGATGACCTGTTGAAGTTATTACTGAAAGAACTGTGAATTGACTAGAGTAATCTATTGTCATTAGGATTATTTAATAGTTTGGATGCTTAGTTGTGAAGAAAGTTTGACATAGCGAGAGTTATTACTGGTTTTGCATGGTTTCTAGCAATTTTAAATTGACTGAGCGATCCAGATGTTTTTTTATTTTAAGTAAAAGTTATATGCTAAGGACTTTTGACTCGTTGCTCTGGCACAATTACTATCAAAACATTTTAGGGAGTCCGATCTTTTAGGGAACTGCTGACTGGGTATGAATAATTCTACCACCAGCTTGTAGTAGGTCATTCATCTGGGACTGAGAAGAACTCATGTCACTGGAGAAGAAAGACTGCCATGGAATATCAGCAAGATAATTTCTCAATCCATTCCAGTCTTCCCTATCAAAGTGCCATCCAGTCACTCTCACGGGTTCAGAACGGGGAGGTTTGGGGAAGCCGGCTAATGAGGCTTTGATGAGATTGCAGTTGGAGGATGCAAGTGGTGACAGTACTTCTGTCTCGTACTGATCTGGATTATTTGTCAGGAATAGGTCCAAGAGACAGGTGTTATGGTCAGGATTATCTGGTATTCTGGTTGGTTGTTTTACCAATTGCGTGAGATTAAACGATTCTGCAAACAGCTCGCATTCTAGACCAGTATTGTCAGTCCTGGCAGAATGCAATAACCACTCTTCATTATGGACGTTAAAATAACCCAAAATGGTAATTTCATTGGTAAGAGTGAGGTTAAAGTTAGTCAGCTGTGTGGATATGGAGTCAAATACATTGGGTTCTGAAGAATCATTGGAGGAGCAATAAGCTGTACAAATTTATTTGGTAATATTTAGATAATTTAGTTTATATATATAATGGATAATCCAAATTAGCTTAAGTGAAGTTCAAAATAGTGTCAACTGTAAATTTAGATTTGATGTAACCACATGGCGCCACCCTTGTTACGGAAGTTTGTGAGATGGTAATCAGGAAAAGAAAATGGGGATATGTCAGTAGAGGGAGAAATTTGGGTTTCTGTGAGGAGCAGGGGATATTGAATGGAGGAAAATGTGAACGGAATTCAGACTGGTACTAAGACCCCGGATATTAGTAAAATATAAGGCCAAACCTGCGCTCTCCGCTGACGAGCATGAACTGTATTTGCAAGAACAGCTGCCGGCTCAGTCGCTTGATTGTGACCAGGAGTACCCTGTGCCGTCAGCCCTACCCTGTCGGTGGTGGCAAAGCAAGAAGTCACCGAATTTGCTGATAATAATGCAGCGGCCATTGCTAAGGGGGGATGGAAATAATAAGTGTAACATCTAATGTACATGTAGTGTGTTGTAAACAGTTGAGGGTACAGGTATTGTGAAAGCATGCTGGCCTGCTCTCTGTGTTAATGAAAACACTGAAAATGTTCAGCAAAGGGAGATGGTTAGGAACAAGTCCTGAGGGCTGGTAGAAAGGGAGCTCCAGGTCTCCCTATCACCAGCTTGCCATCCAGCTCGGGAGAACCGCCCTGTTCAACTGGTGCTACGGACTACTTCCACTGCTCCCTGGCTGAGATGTAGCAAGAGGGCAACAAGAGAGTATGGTTCTAGTCACAAGTATTGAAAGGTAGGAAAGACAATGCCATGTAATATCTTGTTCTACCACTATGCCTGAGGTTATATGCAACAAAAAGGACGAAAATCACTACATTAATGTGGATAAATTTAAATGCGCCACGACACACTGCTTGGGAACCAGTGAAGTAGAGGTTGATCCAGAGGTGTTGGGTAGTGAAGGAGATGGCTGGAGTCGTTAAGGAGGCGGTTGATGGAGAAGTGTTAGGAGATATGTTGAGTGAATGCTGTGATGATAAAGAAGGTTAGGGAAGGCAGAGGTGTTGAAGGTGTGATGTGGTCAGTAGAAATGATGCACAGAAGGTGGAGGGGAGATGCTGTACAAATGTGAGAGAAAAGGGAGAGGTATAGAGAGGTTAAAGAAGAAAAGAGTGTACAGAAATGAAGTAAGGAGGGAAAGCAGTAGACAGATGACGGATAAGAGAGAGGTGCAGAGAGGTAAACAAATAGCAAGTAGAGGTACAGGAAAGTGTAAGTGAGATAAGGGATGAAGGATGGGTATATACACAAGATTAGAGGGTGATGGAGGGGTTAGTTTAGCTCGAGGATGAATGAGGGAACAGTGGAGTTGTGAAATCTAGACGAAGAAAGATGTAATGGGGTACTGAGGAGAAAGAGGATGATAAAAGGGTGATGAAAGTGGACGTGATGGAGGAATGAAGTTGATTTAGACGAAGTTAATAACGATGAATAGTTACACAGGCGGTAATGGTATGAAGGGGTAAGTGTGGTTTACGTACATGAGGTGAGAGGTGAGGGAGACAGAGAGAATGTGAGAGGGTGATGGAGAAGAGATGATGATGGTGTAGGGATGGAAGTATAAAGGAAGAGAGTTGGTGAGGTGAGACGAGAGGGGATGGGGAAACTGAGAATGGTGAAGGGGAGGGAGAGAGGAGAGGAAGCATAGGAGAGATGAGGGGAAGGGGGGAAGTGAGAGATTATGGGAGGTAGGATGATGTATGGGAAGTCGGGGATGATGGAAGTTGGTAAGGGAGGTTTGAGAGTAAGTTAACTGAGAACAGTGAAAGGGAGGTACAGGATGATAGAAAGGGTCATAGAAGAGGGAGATTCGGTGGGAGTGTAGGGTATGATGGAGGAGGGTAGGGGAGGTGAAGGAGTAAGAGGATTTGAGGATAGTTTGAGGATATGGAAGGATGTATGATGGTGAGAGATGAGTAGTAAAAATGAGATGTGGAGTAGGACTTAGGAGAGTTGAGAGGATACAGGAGTACAAAGAGTAAAAATGAAAGCAAGAAAAAAAAAAGATAAAATCCTTAAGAAGTTGTTGTTATATGGTAGGATATGAACATGGTACCGATTGTACTAGAAAAAGAAAAGGTAGTAAAGTAAGAAACTCTGCCCCCTCCCCGCCAACCAGTCCCTCGAGGCTTTGGAACGTTTAGATGAGGTAAGTGATGATGGAGAGCTGAAAGGGTGAATGTAGTGAAGGAGGTAAGGGAATGAGGGCAAGCTGAGAACGGAGTGGGTGTGGGTAGCGACAGGGGTGAGAGGTACAAAGGAGCACAAAGGAAAGTAAACAGCAACAGTTCTGTTGGTCCTTTTCGTGGCTGTTTGGGGTAGAGAAGGTTATAACTAACAAGACTATTCTATAAGCTAACGTCATGGATAAAAATGCAGGAAGGTCTCCCTCCACCCACCATACTCTCCAACCGAAGCTAGCAGGGAATAGTGAGAAGGACCACCATGCAGCACAGAGAAATTGTCATTGAAATTTCACAGGAAAAAGGGGATCTTATTTTACACTATATACCAGAAAAGGAAAGTAACATTAAGTCAACGATATTTATCTATGTTATTCTGCGGCTGTATCATCCAGGGTCTAGAGAAAACTTATGTACGCCACAGATACATATTATTCCAGAGTAAACATACTTAACTGTGTTTGGAAGACAGATACTTATCTTAGAGACCTTTACAGCTTTGAGTAGTACTGTATCGCAGTGTACTGCACTGGAGGGCAGTTTGTTTCATACATTTACAACTCTACTAAAGAAGAAATACTTAGCCTCCTGTGACTGGAATCGTCTGCCGATAATTTTATGCCAATTACCTCTTGTATAGTTGAGCGATCAACTGTGAAGTATTTATCGATAGCCATACTATCGTGTTCTTTGAATAATTTAAATACTTAAATTAAATCTCGTAACCTAAGTTTAGTTGAGGTAAAGAGTTTCAGGATTTCTAAACGCACCTCATATAGTTTATTTCTTATTTTAGGTATCATTTTTGTCACCCTTCGTTGTACTCTCAAGTTTCTCTATATTTTTCGTAATAAGGTGACCAGAAAAGGACACAGTATTCTATGTGTGAGTGTGCTAGAGAATTATACAAGGTTGGGATGATATATTCTAATTTATATCCAAATGTTCTACCAGTGAATACGATTAGTTTGTTGCTTTTCTTATCAGCCTCAGTACAGTGTTTACATGGTTTAAGATCATTTATCACTATAATTTCCAAGTCTTTATCATGGCTGACATTACCTAGTTGAGTACTGTTCATGGTGTAACTGGCTTTTTCATATCTATTTCCAATGTTTAGCTTTTTTTATTTACTACTAATAAAATCCATCTGCCAGGTTTGGACCCAGTTAAGCAGTCGATCGAAGTCACTCTGAATTGTCTGCCACTGTAAAAATGTGTATGCTATGCTTCCAACTTTAGTGTTGTCAGCATATTTAGATACAAAATAAACTCTCATCTGTCATTTATGTATATTCAAAACAGAATAGGACCCAATACCGACCCCCGTGCACACCACTTGTTTACGCTCTGTAAGCCAATTATCGAGCGCACTGCCTATAAACCCGTGGGCATTCATTTTCTGAAGAAGTCTTTTATGAGGAACTTTATGAAGTGCCTTTTGAAAGTCAAGATAGCCAATGTAAGCAGAGCTGAATTCATTGTATATATTGACTATATCATGGAAGAAATCCCAAAGATTCGTATGGCAAGAGCAATTGTTTTGAAAACCGTGTTGTGAATCTTTGATCAGATTATTTATTTCTAAGTGCTTAACACACTTGTCTCTGATAAAAGTTTCCAACAACTTGCAGATCACTGAAGTTAATCTTATTAATCGATAATTTTCTGGTTGTGATTTGTTGCCTTTTATGAATATCGGAGTTATATTTGTCAGCCTCTATTCATGAGGCAAGGGAGGCGAGGATGGAGTAGGGAAGATGGGAGTGCCAGAGATGTGTATGGTGGCACGAGTAATAAAGGAGTGCAGTAAGAGGTAAGGGAGTGGGGGCTAAGGCAGGTTGGGTGGGGAGGAGGTACTGAAAGAGTAAGGTAGATGAGTATGATGCTGGGGAGACAGTGTTTGGCACTGAGAGTGGAGATGTGGAATTGAAAGTAGGAGACGTGAGTGAGGTTTGGGGGAGGAGGAGTGGTGAAGGTAGGGGTGATGGTGTCGGGGGTAGGGAAAATGAGGATGGTGTGGGAAGGATAGGAGTAAAGGAGGATTTTATAATTGTGAAGATGTGGGGTAGAGGGGTTGTGAAGATAATGAGTAGGGGGTAGGGAAAGCAGGGTTGAGGGAATATTGGGGGTGGTTGAAGGGACAGGGGAAATGAGGATGTAAGAGGTGTTTGGCGGTGAGAATAGTGAATGTAATGAATAAGGATTAGGGAGAGTAGGGGTAAGAGCAGGTCGGTGTGCGCGGGTGAAGGGTTAGGGAAGACGAGGGTGATGTGAGATGGAAAGGTGTGATGGAGGGGTGTACGGTGGTGAAAGTAATGAAGATGTGAGGTAGCAGGTAGGGGGATGGGGTGAGGGGCTGTTGGGGTGGTGAGGGGAGATTGTGGAAGGATAGGGGTTTGTGAGGGAGGAAGGAGGGGAGAGGGGGTAGGGAGAAAATGAGGAGGTATAAGAGAGGTAAGGCGTGATGGGGTCGTAAGGGATGAAGGGGTGATAAATTGCTGTATAGGTGATAGGGGATGATGGAAGGGTTTACTTTAGGGTGTTAAGGGATGAGGGTGGGGGGGGGAGAAAGTGTTGAATGAGAGGGGTAGAGGGGAATGAAGGGGTGGGGGGATGAGGGGCGGGTCGGTTACTCTGCTCGACCCGCTACCGAGGTCACGAAACCTTGCTCTCCTTGTCTTGAAAATAGCGGTCAAGACTACACACACACACACACACACACACACACACACACACACACACACACACACACACACACACACCGGTCAAGACTACACACACACACACACACACCGGTCAAGACTACACACACACACACACACACACACACACACACACACACACACACACACACACACACATTCACATACGCACAGTATTACTTGATATTACTTTCCTGTCAATTGTTCAGTAGGAAGAATAATGCCCACATTTGGAAAATTGTTTAATGGGCCGTAGCTGTTTTATTTCCTACGTTAAAAAAAAAAAATGTTATAATTCTACCCTATTCACTCTCTACTCCACAACACTATAAGCCTCTTGTATGATCAAGCTTGTTTTTGTCCAACAGATCGCCGCATTATGTCACAAAGCACCCCACTCCTCACACTTTTCGCCATACACTATTATTACACATATGTCACTATTCACACTGGTCTCCACACACCTGCCACCATACATTACAACCACACACGTCACCACAGCTGCAATCATACATTACAAACACACCTGTCACCACACCTGCAACCATACACACTACAACCACACACTTGTCGCTACGCCTGCCACCATACATTACAATCATACATTTTTTACCACACCTGCCATCATTCAGTACAACCACACACCTGTCACCATACACCTGTCACCACATCTGCAACCATACACTGCAACCAAACACTTGTCACTACACCTGCCACCATACATTACAACCACACACCTGTCACCATATCTGCCAATACATATTACAACCACACGCCTGTCACCACATCTGTCACTATAAATTGCAACCACACACATATCACCACACCTGCCAATATTCATTACAGCCACACACCTGTCACCATACCTGCCATCATACAGTCCAGTCACTCACCTGACATCACAACTACCACCACGCATTGTAACCACACACCTGTCACCACAGCTACCACCCAACACACACACACAAAACCTCACCACACCTGGCACTACCGATTAATGTAACTCTCCTATTACCACGCCACCATACATCTTTTACTACATTCAAGTTCCCACGCACATGTCACCTGGCAAAACCCACCACCCGTGCCATACCATACTTTTTTTTTTCTTTTTATGTGTCCGACTCTGGGCATAGGCTTCACAGCCTGCTTTCAAGGCCCAGTAGCCCTCCTACGTACCGCACACCTCTACATGTCACCACTTCGGCGCTAACACCCACCGTCCATACTGAATACATGCTAGGGCGTCTCATACAGGACTGGTGTATTGGTATTAGCGGGGGTATTTTTACAACATGTCGGCGGGTCTTCTGGTAGATCAGTAAAGTCTGATTTTTATGAAATTCAAATCCTTAAATTGTTCCCTGCCCCAGCGGGACTTGAACCCGGGTCCGTTAGGACTACAAGCCACCTCTTTACGGATTGAGTCACCGCCTCCCCCATCTCACCTGTCATTTCTCCTGATTCCGTCGTCATATCGTTATCATTGCTTTTTCATAAAACACTTGTTCTTGCTCTTGTCATCTTATGCTTATCTCAGCATCTGCTACGCCAAAACTGTCTAGAAATTCTGTCCCATCATTCCTGTCGTTACACTTTTTACGCAATACTACGAACCAGGAATCATGCATGTCGTCAGTCCTGCCACTTAACTGCTACCTTTCTCATATACATATAAAATAAAAAAATGGGAACCTGAGAAACACTCCCTTCCAATGAAGGTAAAAAATAAAAGATAATATAAACATCCGCTGTATTCGAGATGCTAGAAAGAAAATAATCAAGAATTTCAAAGGATGCAAAAAGAATGGTACTGGAGCGCCCCAGACTGAACTTACATTGCCGGACAGAATGGAGTCATTTAAAGAAAGATGTTTCATAGTCTTCCTGCTGAGGATAGACTCAAAATCTTGAAATTACAAGAAATTCCCTTTCACCCTGAAGAACTCCCTCGTAAGCTCAAATCGTTTAAATTAGCAACATGCAATACATGGATATCCTCTTCACCTAGAGGGGGTCTAACTTAAGCTTATTTCAGTAGTCTGACATTAGCCAGAATAAAAAGCAAAGTATACCCATGATCTGAAGAGGTGAAAGGAATTGGGAGATATTTAGGGATTTGGAAATGACCACTTATTTTTAGGAAAGACTGGTTGAGAACTGACATCCAACAAGGTAGAAAAGGCGTAAAAGTAGACGGACAAATGCAAAGACTTTCCCCAGGAAGACTGACAGTACAGAATGACTGTTCTGAGATCAAGCGAGGAGCCATTACGACCGTATGCCTTTTTAGTATAAAGGCCAGGTGGATGAGGAATAATACACTTTTAGAAAAAAAAAAAAAGATAAGAAAAAGGTGTAAGGAAGTCAATGTGGGAGGGAATGAGGAAAGAGCACCGCAACAACCGAAATTAGAGGTAGAAGCAAAAGTATGAGCAAAGAATTCAGCTTTTTCATAGAAGGAAATAATTACAAAACTATTTTAAGTGGAAGAGAAGAGGGAAAGACGTTAACAAGTTATTAAAGAGATTTTTTTTTTTTTCTGGCACGCGGAAGAAGGAGCAGGGGAAGTTTAAACTGGAAAATTCTTTGCGGATATAATGGACAGAGTTGTTTTAAAAAATGAACAATAGATATAACACAGTTCATAACAGGAATTTAAGGAATCTGTGAATCGGAGATAGGCTGGTGCTGGAGGCTTTTATAAGCAATGTCTTGTTGAGGTCATTAAAATAAAGACGAGTCAACCAAGGATTATTAGTGATTAGTCAAAGAGTAAGAAAAAGAAACGTATATTTCCAAACCTGAGAGGATAATGTTCGTTAAATACAGAGTACACCCCACCTCCACACACAGCTCCCGGTCACAGAAGCCATATCGATTTTAGAGAAAGTCAAAGCAAGGAGAACTGCATTAGAACCCCCCAGTCCTCTGCCCCAGGTATCACCCCTCGAAAGCCACCTCTGGCCTTAATAGAGGGACCGAGCAGGCCACCGAGATAAAGTGACCCGAGGAGCCCGGTGAAGTAAAAAAAAGATTGACAGTGTAAGCATAAGAATTAGTTGTAACAAAAAGATCATGTATGTTAGAAATCTCTCCAAGCTGTCAGGGATACAGGTAAGGTGGTGTACAAGTTACTGTAGGTTATCAAAAAGTAAAAGATTTATATTTCTTCAATAAGTGGGAAAAAAAAAGGAGAAAAGAGAATAAAGATGGAATTTCCATAAAATGGGAACACTTCAGTTTCCGATCACCTACCAGATCTGTCCCTTCACGCCATCATCGCACATCAGTTTAACTCCAAAATCACCACACACCTCGTTGCAGAGTTGTTATTTCATAAACTTGTCATAACTTCACCTGTCATCACCACAAATCTGTTATTTCAATATGTAATGTTATCAGTTCACAAACCTGTTATCCCCGCCTACCGTCACCATATCTTTCATGACCACACCTCTCATCATCATCACACCAGGTATCACCACTAACCTGTCAGCACAACACACCTGTCAGTTCTACATCACCCCAAATCTGTCTTTACCACACGCCCCTACGAGATCTGTTCTTAAAGTATCCGTCCTTAATATCTAAAGAAATAAATAGCTAACCTGTTGAGCTAGGACATTAATCCCCCCTCAAAATAGGCTCCTTCTGACTTGACACACGTAGTTCAGCGTTCTTCCAGCTGCCGGAAACATTTTTCATAATCGGTTTTCGATATTTCCTGCAGGTGTTTCGTCGCATTCATGATTTCTTCTCTCTTCTCAAATCGGGAACCCTTCAGCGGAGTTTTGAGCTTTGGGAATAACCAAAAGTCACACGGAGCCATGTCTGGTGAGTACGGAGCTGGACCTGCGGAATGTTGTGCTTGACCAAAAAATTTCTTGAATCATTTGAGAAGAACGGGCAGGGGCGTTGTCATGGTGCAGCTTCCAACTTGCCGCTTTCCAAAGGTCTGGTCTCCTTCTGTTCAAAACTTTTGCCACCACCACACACACCTGTCATGATCAAACCTGTTATCGCCACGCTTCTTTAAGTCCATATACTTGTCATCACAAAGCACCTCTATCCTGTCATAACTACACACCTGCCATCACTACATACCTGTCTTTACCATGTACCTCTTACTGAACACAACTGATACCATGTCATAACCTCACACTTCACTCTCAACACACCTACCATCACAACACACCTGCTATCATTGCACACCTGTCATCACTACACATCAGTACATCACACACCTGTCACCACTCACATGTCATCTTGTCAGCCATCATATTTGCCACCAAACCCCTGTTCTTTCACACACCTGTCACCTCACATGTCCGCCACACCACACACCTGACCTTCACACAAGAAAGCCTCCCCCTCCAGCCCACTAACGCAATGGCAGCTTAACCTTCAGTATTTGCATAACCCCTATAACTGTCTGAAAGTGGAACAGTTACCCATACACAGTCCACCGTTATGCCCTACATCCACACACACACACGCGCGCGCACACACACACACACACACACACACACACACACACACACACACACACACACACACACACACACACCTTCCTAAATACCTAAACACTCTCTCTCTCTCTCTCTCTCTCTCTCTCTCTCTCTCTCCCACGCGGCACATCAAACACCTACATCAACGCCCATTTGTTCTTGACACACCCTGTAGGCTCCTTTGACATGCATATTAGACTTGCAAAAGTTGGCCTACAAGGGAAAGATGAGCCCATGTGTGTGTGTGTGTGTGTGTGTGTGTGTGTGTGTGTGTGTGTGTGTGTGTGTGTGTGTGTGTGTAGATTACGTATGCATGAGGACATCGTAGTTTCGTTGTTTTGAGAGAGAGAGAGAGAGAGAGAGAGAGAGAGAGAGAGAGAGAGAGAGAGAGAGAGAGAGAGAGAGAGAGAGAGAGAGGTTATTAGTTACGGTGCCAGGTATAGGTGCTCGTGTGGGCTAGGTCAATTCTCTTGACCTAGCGTGTGGGTACTCTAATGCGTTGTTCGTACGCCAGCGCTGCGTGAACATTTTTGGGAGATGTGTGGTTTGTCCGGATGCCTGACGGACTCCCGACGTATTTGTGCATGAATAATCGCGTTTTCTGTGTATGGAAGAGTACCATATATAGAGTATACACACACACACACACACACACATACACACACACACACACACACACACACACATATATATATATATATATATATATATATATATATATATATATATATATATATATATATATATATATATATATATATATATATATATATATATATATATATATATATATATATATATATATATATATATATGTATGTATATGTGTGTGTGTGTGTGTGTGTGTGTGTGTGTATGTACGGATGGAAGTTATTTTATCTATGTACTGTAGTATGTATGTAAGTTTATTAATTCAGACAAGAGGTATGAAAGGCTGTAATCGTAAAAGTATAATTCTATTTTTCCTTTGAATAAGATCGCGTAAAACAATGCCAAAATCAACATCATCTCATTTCCAGATACTTGGACAATTTACATTCCCAGGATTTGAGGTCAATGGCAGGGGCAAAGGAGGACCAAGGAAAACTGTTTTAGAGTTTACCTGATTAAAGGAGAAAAATTATGATGCGAATTAACATTAATAGTAAAAGTTACGCTAAAATGGGTGAAATTTCATGTCTAGAGAAGAACCGTGTGGTTGCCATGTTGGGTCTAGCAAGAAGTTATAGGAGAGTTAAGAGAAAGAGCGTCCAGTGTGCTAGTGAGAGAAACGGGGAAAATGGCACAATACGATAGCGAAGAAAGAAGGACTGAAGGGAGTCAATAAAAGAAAATGATTTTAAGTGACAAAATGTTTGTATTCCATTCCGTACAGAAGAGCTCTTTGTGACAAACGTTCATAAAAGTGTTACCCCCGAGGAGCGATCCTTGTGTGTGTCGTGTGAATATGTAGGGTGTGTGTGTGTGTGTGTGTGTGTGTGTTTTATTCAAATGTCTTTTCTCACCACACAGCGCCGAGTGTGGGGAGGGGAAGGAGGCTGAGGGAGGATGGATCGAGGGAAATGGTAACAGAGGTACCCAGTTATTGACATCAAGACAGGTGTGGGACGGCAGATGTGGGGTTTTAGGTATATGGTGCTGATGATTCATACCAGGTGTGGGTAGCGTGGGATCGGAGTAGGATAGCGTGTACTGGCGTGGGAACAAGTGTGGAGGCAAGTGTAGGATCGTAGAGTAAGAGTAGGGTGAAAAGTGTGGGGAAAGATATGGAGTGGTGGGTGCGGTGACAAGTGTGGGACAGATTTAGAATAGAGTGTGTGGTGTGATATGTGTAAGTTGCTAAGTGTCGCGTGTTAAGTGCAGGGGAAGACGTAAAGTGATAGATGTAGGGAGTATGCGGGATGGAAATTGTGGATTGGGATTGGTCTGTGTGGAGTGGTAAGTGTGGCGAGGCAAGTGTGGGAGAAAATCTGGATTAACAGGTGTGGGGGGGTAGGGGTAGGATGGTGGGTGTGGTGTGAAATGTGTAGAGTTAAAGTTGAGGAGTGGTATGTGTGCCGAAACATATGGTATGGCAGGTCAAGCATGTTGGATGTGTGACCCAGAGTGGGATGCCGATAATTGGTGGTAAATGTAGTACGGGACTGCAGTTATTTGGCTGGATGTCACTTATAGGATGGCGAATGTAGGGTTGTAGGTTTGGAATCATGTGTGAGACAGGTGGAAGGTGGTAGGCAGTGATATAGGAGTGGTTAGGTAGGTGTGGGGTGACAAATATGGGTTAGAGTGATAGGTATGGATTAAGAACAGTTGTGGGTAGAATGGCACGTGAGGTGTGGAATGGTAGCTGTATTGTTGTGATGCGTGTGCTGTGGAGCAGAAGTTATGGATGGGGTGACGGGTGTTCTGTGCAGTGACAGATGTGCAATGGAGTGGCAGTAATGGATGAAGTAGTAGATGTGAGGTGGATGGCAGGTGTGTTATGAACTGGCAGGAAAGGATGGAATGGCTGGTGTGGGGAGGGGTGACAGGTGTGAGGTGGAGTGACAGTTATGGATGAAGCAGGATGTGTGAGGTGCAGGACAGGTGTGTTGTGGAGTGGCAGGTAAGGACGGAGTGGGAGGTGTAGGGTGCTGTGAAGTGACAGGTATGATGTACCCCTGTGAGTGGCAGGTGAGGATGGAGTAGCAGGTGTGGGAGAAGTGGTAGGTATGGGTGGAATGGCAGGTTCGAGTGAAGTAAGAGGTGCGGGTGGATAGCCACTTGTGGGTGGAGTGGCCAGTTTGGGTGGAGTAGTAGGCGCAAATTCTTAAAATATGTGGCCTCAGCTGTTGTACTGATGTAGTAGAGAATTATCAATCGCCGATGGGGAGAACAGGGCTTTTGATAAATATATTTCACAGTGTCTGGCAAACTATAATTACATAATTATTCTCAATGGATATGTGTTGATTGTCCTAAGTTAACTATCTCTTTCTTTTCATTTTACAAATAATACCTGCTCATGTTTGTACGATCACATCCAGGGAAAATAGACTGTGAGCTGGAGTGTTCATGAATGTCCTACTCTCAGCCTAGAGTTAAGTCCCTCTTCCCGGGAAAGTCTTTCATGCCATATCCTTACAGCCACCTTATGATACGAGAATGTAAGTGTGCGGCCACACTTGCTCGAAAAATGTGTTGGCAACATGTTTCAAACTGTGCCTGGAACAATGTTACAGACATATTTGAAACACTAGTGTCTAACATGTTGGCAACTCTGCTGGAATTATGTTGGTGGCACCGGTGTGGACGAGGCTTTGAGCTGCGGACATGAATCTAACACATCAGTAGACCATTACCTGCGACCGTGATACCATTTCACCATCTGTCTTTGACATTCTAAAGAAATTACGAAATTCTGAAATATCTCCCACTTGCACGGGTAACAATCCAATGTCCTCTCTAACGAGGTCATTTACAAAATGATGTCATCACCATAGGGGTTTGCCTTACACACAAAATCGCTGACGAGCACGTATTTTTTGTCCCTACTGCGCACATAACACAACCGTTGCTGCTGCGGCGAGTAAGGCGTCCTCCCTCATCGCCATGTTGCTGGGTACTGTCTCTCACAAGCCTGGACCACACGACTACTCCACCTTTATTTCGAACATGTCAGTGACTTTCTCGAGAACCATGCTTGTGGCATTGCCCATAACATGTCTGTGACATGTTGCTAACATGTTCGAGGCATGCATCTAACATGTCACGAACAATGTTTCCGACTATGTTCGAGGGCAAGTGTGGCCGCACCCTAAGGGAGACCTCTTCTTTTGAAGAAGCTGGATGTAATGTCCACCAACTTCTTCAGCACAAGGATGCTTATTTTGTACTTTCGCTTCAAACAGACGTTTTTCGTTAATAATATGAGACTGAATTACCTTGAGGTGAAAAGGTCAAAAACTAAACTGCGCATTTTCTAATATCTAGCTAAAACCATTCAGCTCAACTGATGGCCAAGCAGTCAGACTGGAGGGATGCTTTATCCAGCAACCAACGAGATATGCTCATGTTTCATAAACTAATCGAATTTTATGCAACCCCAGCTTGGCACTCAAGTTGTGGGACTGGCCCAGTTCGGTGTTGTAAAAACAAACCGACTATAATGACCTTTTCCAGTAATTCAGGACCAAAGAACCAGTTTATTGCACAAAGCCAAGAGACACTGGAGAAGTGAAGTAAATATTAATCTCCGTATTTATTTACGTTTTTGAGGGCATGATACGACCAGCAACGGTGAATGTAAGAGTTCCATCAAGAAAATGTGCAGAGCACACATGGAAATCTAAGGGTTATGTGTAAAGCTTAACTATACAAGTTGCCATTTGCAGTATATTAAATTAGAATCAAAATATAAATATAAATCATACTACCTTCTAATATTAGGAAATGAATACTATTACACCTTGTATATGAGATGGATTAAAAGATGCTGTAATGATTATAATGATAATAATAAGCAAATGAACTCACCCTGTTGATGGTCATATGCCATTTTCCATAACATGGCTACCGAAAGAAAGAATGTAGTTGATATAATCTGACAGGAAAAAACTATATACAGTACACATACTCGAACAAGCAATGAAATTATTCCATTATACTGTAAATTATTACTTAGCCTACCAACCTGGCTGAAGTAGTACACACACACACCTATATATATATATATATATATATATATATATATATATCATCAACCATTTGAGTATCCACTGCAGAGCCGGCCTATCACGACCGAAGTCGGGACGATACGGCCAGTGTATCTCTACCAAGTGGCTTAGGCTGTCTGGTAGAGATTGTTTGTAGGGTGAGAAATGCTTGTAAGTGTAATCGTAGTGTTGGAGTGGCTTTGGATGTGTGTGTAGTCTGTGAACCAAATATAACCGGCCCGCGCACGCCGACTGGGTGCAAGCATACTTCATAGTAAGCGACACTGGTTCAACCAAAGCACCTCTTGTGTCCGCCAAGGCAGTACGTGGCCGAGTGAACACTCCCAAAGCTTATTACCCTGCCGGGGCGCGGGGGCGCGAACCCTGGTTTACCCGTGTACGAAACGCACACTCTACCACTGTACCACAGAGGCTCATATATATATATATATATATATATATATATATATATATATATATATATATATATATATATATATATATATAGTTTTATCTAGGCTGTTTGAATAGATTACTATTTAACTAACTGGTAATATTTATAAAAGAGCCCAACAGTATTGACAGTGTTGCAGTATATGATCTGTCACGGCAGAATTATGCTCTGACAGGGCACGCGTTTGTAAATGGTACCCGAATATGGCAAGAAATGGCAAACATTACCTAAACATTATGCAGGTGGCTGCTGTTCAGCGATTTACATCACGTGGGTGTGACACTTCTGTTTTTCCCCTCTACCCCGCAACCAGTAACCTCGACCTTTGACTTATTATGCCGGCCACTCACCCGAACATTCTATGGGTGTCCCGCAACCTGCCCAGCACCTTGGTGGTTGAATTTCAGTAAAAAAGTTTATGAGCACTTTAATTAGAGTGGGGCAGTATTAAAGCAGGGAATGGGAGGTGGAGAGAAGGACGATGGAGACTGGAGGAAGTGGTGTAGAAAAAATGAAGAGGGGAGAGAATAATAGATGAAGGAGAGTTGGGGGAGGGAAGAGAAAGAGATATGGTGAGGGAGAGGTGAAGGATAAATAAATTGGTAGTCAGGGATATATTTCTATATCTATCAATCTGTATTTTTATATCTATGTATCTAGCTATCAATCTATATCTACCTATCCATCTTCCAGTATATCTATCTATCTATCTATCTATAAATAATATTATGAGAGAGAGAGAGAGAGAGAGAGAGAGAGAGAGAGAGAGAGAGAGAGAGAGAGAGAGAGAGAGAGAGAGAGAGCAGGGATGAAGGAAGCTGATGGGAAGTATGAAGTGGGAAAGAGGAAGAAGGGTAAGGGAGCAATGGAAAGGGTCAAATTACGTTGAAAGCATAGCAGGAGAAAAGATGTGACAGTTGCAGACAGTAAGAGCTTCCCAATGTTTAGTCCAGCCATTACGAAACTCTTGTTATTTATTCCGAAAATTTCGTTGGATTCCGAATACTGCACTACACTACTGGTCATCGATAGCAATTGCTCACTGTTTCGTTTTTATTATTAACGATGTGCCAGAAGGTGTAAATAGAGAGAAAAGGGCTGGGGTGTGAAAAATGACTGCTAATGGTTGCTCGAATTAATGGGTCTTGTTTTAACGCCTTAAATCTGAAGACATATTTTTGCTTGATTTTAGCCGACACCAGATAATTTTATTTTACTTAGATCCACCCCCCCTCCATTTGAGTGGAAGTCAGTAAAGGCTCTATCTAACCCCTCAGGTAAGAAAAATCTTTCATACGTTGACTGAAATCGTCTGGTGATAGCAAGGATATAATACAAAACACAGTACGTCATCATAGGACAGAGGAAATATTGTTTTGTTTCATTCATATTTAGTGACAACACACAGTAGACAGAACCATGACCGTAATACCACCTGACCCATGGAAGCTGAACAGATGAGAAGGAATAGCACATAAACCCTCCCCGGCTACACCTCAATGAGCCAACACCCCACCCAGCTGTCTTCACCAAGGGACCTTTACCCTCAATTTACCTATTTTTCTCACAGGCTTATTTCGCTCAGGGAAACATTTTCCCAAAGGACCTATTTTCCTCTATGGATCTGTTTCCTTGTGTTTATTTTCCCCATGGATATGTTTTCATCGTGAACTTATATTCTGCCATGAACCTGTTGTCCACCATGGAAATTTTGTATTCCGTCACAGACATTTCCCACTCAATAAACTCGTTGCCCTAATGGACCTATTTTCTCCCCATGGGAAAATACCGAAACCCTACAAGGACCCATTTGCTCTCATGAACCTATTTCTCCTATAAACCAATTTTACCCATTTCATGTATGTTTTCACTTCCGCCCATTTCCCCCCATGGGCCTGTTTTCCCTCATGGGCCTATTCCAACTACGGACATATTTACCATATGGATTTATTCCTCAGCTGACCTATTTTCACTTATCTACCTAACGCTAATCGCAATACCTACCCACTCACCCTTGTAGTCTCAGTAGCAACAAAATGACTCAGCAAGTTCACACACACACACACACACACACACACACACACACACACACACACACACACACACACACACACACACACACACACACAGGAGGGAAAAGGGGTTAGACCACAGTAGATTAAATAGTGGGCCTATAGTTGATCGTAGCCTACTATCTTCATTTGCGTAAGCGATACTGAAGAAAACAACAACAAATATTCCTCTTATTAGCTGCATGTTGCTACGTTGGAAACCTGAATACAGTGTCCCGTATGATCCTTGCCGTGTACAGTACAGATGACTCTTTCTTATGGCCAACATCAGGTTTGGAGTCACACTTACGTGTAGGCTATGTAATACCTTTGCTGGGAGGTATTAAACTGCATAATAGTGCTTTAGCATAATACAGGATTAAATTGCACGTCTTGTCACTTTCCTCTGCTTACCTACCTCCGTGCCTGCTTATTTTCCTACATTTTGTACCCCCTTGCCTATCTCCCTACCCACTTCCTTTCTTACCTGCCAACCTTCCTACCTACACACATGCTTACCTAGTTCCATGCCTGCCTTCCTTCCAGTTTACCCACTTAGGGTACCTGTAACGCAAAGGGATATTATTTAGATTTAGAGCTTTTTCTTGTAAACTGCTCCATAAAGTTTCGTGCTGCTGCCAGGGTCATCTAGGTTTCTTCCAGGTGTTTTTCCCTATGATGAGGTCTAAGGTCCTTAAAGCACTTGAGTCAGAAGATCGTTTTCTGTTCGTTCTTTTACTCCTTACATGCCGTAATTATGGACTGATTTTGACGATTGATGTGTCAAAGTAATCCTCTCCACCTAACGGTGTGCCTTAGTTGGGGTGGTCGACACGCTCAGAGCAATCCCAAGGTCATAGTTTTTTTTTTTTAATGCAAGGAAGAAGGAACCAAAGGCCGCTAGCCCGCAATTATTGTTCCTTCCAAGAAAAAAACAAAATACAAGAGAGCCATATTCAAGATCCGATCATTTCGAGATGCCTTGACACACTGCGTTTGAAAGACTGGAGATCATAGGAAGCAGGAAATACAGACAGAGGGAGACAGTTCCGGAGTTGACCTGTTGCATAATTGAAGGACTGGGAGTAACGGTTAACTCTTGCATTAGAGAGCTGGACAGAAAACGTTCATACAGCAAACATTTTTATTTACGTGGGTAGTCATTATACTGGTGTCACATGGAAAGGGAGTTCAAAATTCGGTAATATATGTCCCTATCAAAATTAAGCCACAGTCCACTTGAAACTGGTAAATGGGGGAAAAAAAATAAATACGTGCATGTGTCGCTACCTCATTAGATGGTGAAGGCAGGTAGGTGGTTAGATAAGGAGGTAGGTAATTAGGTAGGCAGGGAGTTAGGTAGGGAGGAACGTAAGTGGAGAGGTTGATATGCAGGCAGTTAGGTAGGCAGGGAGGTAGGTATGTAGGTAGATATGCCGGGAAGTTGGGAGGAATATACGCAGACAGGTAGGTAGGCAGGGAGGTAGGTAGGGAAGTCGAAAGGGAGGCAGGTAGAGAGGTACGCAGGCTTGTAGATAGGGAGGTAGGCAGGGAGACAGGTAGGGAGTCGGGTGGGTAGGTAGATAGGTAGTTTGGTTGGCAGGTACGAAGTAAATGATTTTACACAGAGTTTCGAAGAATTCCTGCCTGCTTGAGGAAATAGTGAAAATGGATATCAGTGTGTGTGTGTGTGTGTGTGTGTGTGTGTGTGTGTGTGTGTGTGTGTGTGTGTGTGTGTGTGTGTGTGTGTGTTTTAGAGATGGGAGGAGGATAGGAGCTAATCCAGGTGCGAGTTGGCAAGATCCCTTTAAACCTTTACCTTCCTACTGGTACTTTTTTGAAGTTCTACCTTGATTTCCCCTCCGTTTTCCGGTACCCTTAACCTAAGTACTGTCAAAACTGTAAAAACTTTTCCACCTTGGGCAACTACGCTACTTATTTGCCAACCTCACCTTTTTTTATACATAGTTACGTATCATCTGTATAAACACACACACACACACACACACACACACACACAACTACTATGGACGGACACATTTGTTAGTTTATTAATCGTCTTTTTGCGCACACTTGATACATTGCATGCATATCCTAAAGCACAATCACATGCTCTTCTACACCTTGTCCTCGAATTACTACCAGCACTGCCATTGTTTCAGCTGAATCAAATGCTTTTTCATGTTCATTAGTTTCTTATCTTGTGAAGGTTTTTCAGTGACTTGGTAACTGACATATATATGGCCTGTTGTCGATTAACATCCACATACTCCAGCTAGTTCTGTTGGCTGGTGAACATCTAGGGTTGGATTGTCAAGATCTGTTAAAATTTTCGAGAAAAATTTGTACACAAGAAAGGCAAGAATTGCTGGAAGGCATTCTTTTCTTAGGTCTTTGATGTCGGTTTTTTGTGAATTTTGTAACAGATGCGTTTGTTCATAAACTGTATATTGCTTTTACATCTAATTGTTTACAAAATGCAACCATAAATCTTCACAAGAATAGCTAGAAAACATCAGTAAATAATGACAAGGAGACACATTCACAGAAGATAATGACAGCATGCCAAGAGAGCGTTTACAAAATTTTAGATTGGGTTGGCAAAGGAATGAACCTAAATGGTGACTGATTAACCTATTTTGGAGCTGTTAGTGAAGTTTTTGATGGATCGGAGAAGGAACAACAAGAAATTATCACTGGGCTGAACAGGAAATGTCTGAAGGCCGGTTTAGAAGTGAATATGAAGAACAAGAAAGATATGTTTGAGAGACGTGTTCAGTGTCTTTCAGTAAATACAACATATAGAACTAGAATATGTTGAGGAATATACAGTATATACCTAAGGGAGTCAGTTCAGGTAGCTCTATCAAGCTAAGTATATGAATGAGATGTAGTTTGTTTTGGTAATAATAAAACATTAAGAAGATAGGAAACTATTTTCATGTGATCAATCAGTGTGCTCTTCATGCCCAAACATATGGATCAGAAACCTAAAGTACAGTATAAAAAAAATTCTTGGATTGTATAAGGAGTGCGTAGAGAGGAATAGAAAAGAACAGATAACTGCTGGACAAGCATGGCAGCTGAGTGGCTGTCCAAATATGGATTGAGAGAACGAGACGAGAACAAGCTGAAGAACTGAAGTTTGGAGGTTTGCTGGAAATAGACTGAACATGGGTGAAATTCACAGTTAAAGTTTTGATCGACTCCCTGTTGTATCTTAGGTTAGGTTTTGCAGTAGGAACAAGGTGCAGAAAAAATCAGTACTGTCCTCTCGAAACTAAAATTTGTATGGCAGGAGGAACAAGTAACATGGGAAGGTCTTGTTTTTTTCTTATTTTTTCGACGATAACAAATTTAAGTTGATGCAGGGAATTTAACGTAAGTTAGTTTGTTAATCCGGTCTCAGGTTAACATCCAATACAACCGGTAGGCCAGTGTGGAGAATGTTTGGGGAGACCTTCTCCTTCCAATGAACTGTTTTAGGCCGTTGATGATGATGATGATGATGATGATGATGATGATGATGATGATGATGATGATGCACACATATACAACCTCAAACATACAACTGTCTTTACAGACTCATTTTTTTTGTGTCAGTTTATCAGTTGCTGCAGATAAAAACATCTTCAGAATAGGTCTTGGGTAACAATAGCTCCAGTTATCTAATCCCCCAGTTATACGGCTAATGTCTTTCTTGCGGTGGCGGAATGATATCCCATCTGAGCGGCCAATGACACCTCAATTTCCGGCCTTTCACTACTCTACACTCTCTTCTCACGTGCTGATTACCGCGACCAACCTGACCTTTGACACTGCGGTTGGGAAGGTCAAGTTTAGAGATGATGTGGATTAGGCTGGGTAAGGCTAGGTTAGGTTGGCAGGTTTGTTAACAAGGGTGTATCTAGAATCCCTTTAGCTTGAGGGGGTGGGGAGGAAGGGGAAAATATTCTAGTATTAGATTTAAAGAATGTTGTTGCATGGATAGCTTTAATGCCACACAAACAGTAGTGTAGACATAATTACAAGGTCAGGCATCAATGAATAATTGCAGAAATAAGGTTAATTCTCAGTGAGAGTGTTACCGATCTGCAGCTATTCCTACACATTTTCCACGTGCACTTCTCATTGTCCACCCCCAAAATTCTCCACACCAACATTTCATGCATGAAGCATTGGGTGGGTGGGGCGGGTCAGTTCTTCAGTGACAAGAAGTAGTATTCCGAGACCCTACTGGTCAGTTGCCCTTCAGACAGCGTAAAGCACAGCGGGAATGTATGCAACACTGGTTCTTAATCCCTGGGTCGAGACACAAAATCGGGTCGCCAAACAATCTGAATGGGTGGCCAAGAAGCTACCATTATAAAAATAATAATAGTAATAATAATAATAATAATAATAATAATAATAAAAATAATCCATCCATCCATCCATCATCCAATCCTACGTTGCCCCATGTGGAGCGTAGGAGCCCGAGGCTAGGCAAGTTGGTCCTGACATTTAAGATGAGAGTGACCAGCCTCACTCATCCCTGAGTGGCATTACGTGAGCAATCAACCCCAACCACTCCTTGGATATAAACCTTCTCCGGCTCAATCCGATTGCAACGCCGTAATTACCCACTAAACCACTAGGCGCCATAATCTGGTTATATGGTTACCACCCAGCTTAGTAAATGGTTTTCTGGTGTACAGGAAACCATTTGACTTGTCACTCAGTGTAGAGTCACCCACAGGCAGAAGGAAGTGGGAAGAATGAAGGAAAGAAAGGCAGAAGAGGAAGTGTAAAGTCACCCTTAGGCAGAAGGACGAGGAAAGAATGAAAGAAAAACAGAAAAGGATGGAAGGAAAGAAGGATGGAGGAGAGGAAAGGGCAGACGCCCGAGTGCAGCACTACATCGAGTGAGTGGATGGTCAGTGCCCCCACCTACCACAATAATAATAATAATAATAATAATAATATTAAAAATAATAATAATAATAATAATAATAAAAATAATAATAATAATAATAATAATAATAATAATAATAATGATAATAATAATAATAATAATAATAATAATAATTATTATTATTATTATTATTAGTGGTAGGTGGTGGCGACCATCATCCACTCACTTGATATAGTGCTGCCTGCTTCTTCCTTAGCCTTTATCATTCTTTTTCTGTGCCTGCCCTCCTCTTTTCCTATTTCTCCCATCTTTCCTGTCACTACTTTAATGCTTTTCTTTCCGTTACAGGTGGCTTTACATTGAGTGACAAGCCAAATGGTTTCCTGTAAGCCAAGAAACTATTTACAACGCTGGGTGGTAACCATATAACCAAACCATACGTGCTTCCTACGTGTCAAGTGGGTTTGTGGAGGGTTAGTGCCCCTCCCTGTAAAACAAGTAACTCAGAGTCAAATGGCCACCCCGTACGGGATTATGGCGTCTGGCAAGATAGATAGAATTATTATTATTATTATTATTATTATTATATCAAGTATCAGTTGCTCATCTTGATGTACATTGAGCAGGTACATGGGTTACAATTTACCAATTTTCAGACGATTTTATTCAGGCTATAAATGCTCTAATATCTACGTCTGTTATGTTTTAAAACTTTACCGTTAAACCCTGGAAGAAGGAGGGAGAGTAGAAGGGAGGTATCTTCCAGGTGGACGGAGGGAGCCTAGGCCCACCGTGGTGGCACACCCACTTCCAGTGAGCGTCATCATACCAGCGTGCACTAGAATTAAATTTCAACCTCTTACCTTGGAGCGTGGGGAGGGTGGCCCGTAGTAATTTGTTGATCTTTTCTTTGATGTTTGTGTTTGAAGTTTTTATCAATATTATTCGAGTGTACTACTACTGCCACTACTGCTGCTAATACTACTACCAATACTACTACTACTACTATTATATACTACCACTACTACTACTACTACCACTACTACTACTACTACTTCGTAGTCATTATTTTCGAACAAGTAATCAATAATAACAAGAGTTTTTGTACTCCCTTCAAGTTCGTTAATCATTAGAAATTATGGCTGAGAGACAATAAAAGGACGACTACCTTAACGTCACTTTCACCACATTACTCGACGCGATGTATTTAAACCATAATGTGTTATTTGTGGGAAAGTTTTGAGCAACGAGTTCTTCAAACAGAACACACTTCGACGACGTCTTGAAGGAAAGCACAGTGCACTTATGAATAAAGAGCAGAGTTTTTTTTTTTTTTTTTTAATGAAAGAAAAAGAGCTGAAAAGGTAGACACTGATTGCTCCTACCAACACAGCTGTTTACTCCTTGCAGCAAGCAACGCTCGCTTCGCACCTCATACAGTCGTTGTAGGGTTGCCGGGGCTTAACGTACGATGCAGCTCGTCATCAAAATCACCTGGATATGAGGAGCTACTTATAGCCATGCAGTGCCAAACACCTCTATTGGCGTATTTCTCTTCCTGGTTTATTTTCAGCTTTGCTTTCTGACTACGACTGTCAATATTCTGTTTCTCATGATATTCATCATTGTTCACTTTTTGGGTCACAAATACTGGGATTATGTTTCTCATGGATATTCATTATTTTTGAACTACAAATGGAGATTCTGTTTCTCATATACATCCGTTATTCTTTACCGTTTGGGCTACAAATGTTGGTGTTGTTTCTTATTGGTATCCTTTATTCTTTACATTTATTAGTAACGGTGTCACGAATTCGCGCGAGCGTATTTATAAATTCGTGACATAGTATCAGTGAGAAAACCACGAATTCTAGTGGAATTCCCATTGCGCATCACTCAGTTCAACCGTCCTCGTATTCACTCCGATTGGGATGGTTTTCAGAACATTTCTCACTGTTTCACAAGTGATCATTCTTATGTACGACATTAATGCTTTCACTGAGTGACTTATTGTGAGTGTATATCGCTCACTTTCTTTCCGTTGACTGTTGAAGTTCGAACACGGCCATCCCTCGCCCTCTTTCATAGTTTGAAGTTAGTCAGCTTTGAGTTGTCGCGAGAGTAGGATCGTTGTGCCCAGCGTAAGGCAGCGCCGCCGTTGTAGAGTGAGTTCCTGAATCTCCACCTAGACGGTGAATTGGCCAAGAGGGTTTAGCGAATTGCAGCATTTGATGTCCTGCACAGGTGCCCAGTTCTTTTCGCTCGGCTCCTGCCCACTGACCAGTATTTCTTTTCGTTTTTTTCTAGGTTTAAGTGTTTAGCTTTTGAATGAGCGAGTGTATTCTCCTTGTTATTTTGAATTCATTTTTGAGACTCATGTAACGTAAATTTACTTCATTGTAATTGATAAATTTACAGTTCTTTTTCTTTGAGCTTAATGTAGTTAAACTCGTGTTTTACTTCTCCACATTAAGCTTATTTTAGTTGCCGCTCCTAGTTTGCACAAACGCTTTACATTATTCATAACTGGTACTTAGGCCAGCAGTTTTGTATCGAGCTTAAATCCGTTGTGCCAGCCAGGAGTTAATGCACCGGCAAGAACCTATTTATTATTAGCATTAGTTACTGATTGTCAGGGGTGGAGTCACTTTCTCAAGAGGCTAACAGTACTAACAAACAGCACGCGTGAGTAATTAGTTTCTGCTGTGTACTGTTGAGAAAGTTTATAAATTCTTCTCCTTGGAGAATTGGCAAAGTAAGCCGGCATAAAGTAAAAGTTACTGCTTGATTTTCACAAGTCAATTCCTTGTCTCTATTTTCAAGCAACATCTAGTTATTATTAATTCATAATTTCACATCCCCCCGTGACAAACGGTACTAAAATTTGCCATTTGCATTTCCTTTTTGTCACCTTTTATATATGACAAGAGATCGAGTTTGCTGGATGAATATTGTGAGAAGAAGCGCATGATCAGGGATATGACACCCCTTTTTAACATGACAGCATCCGGATTGACTCTGTCGGATACGTTTATGTGAAGCTACAGCACGTGGTGAACGTTTTGGGCGTATCAGATAGAGCCAGGATTCCGGAGGCTTGAATGGTGAGTGAATGGAAGCGTGGCCCATTGGACTGAGCAAATCTGGGTTATCTGGACGATGTTACTCCTCATCCTTCCCTAGGGTGGGAAAGGAGGCCCGGATGATGATGATGATGATGATGAATTATATATTCAGGTGAATTTTTTAAATATGCTGAAAATAAATTACGCATGAGAACAGTGGTCAGTTGATGACTCGAGGGGCTGGCCACATGGTGTACGAGGATCGATGTTGGGGGACAGGGGAGTCAGCCATAAAATAACAAGAGATTTCATCCCCCCCCCCACACCCCACCTACCACAGGTCCCACCAAAGGGGGACGAAAGACAGGTCCTAGAACATTTGACAATCCCAGGGGGTAATGGAAGAGTGAAAGTGGGTAACTACCACCCAACCAGAAGGCAGCTCTGGACCATTTGAGTACCAGGCCATGTGGTGCCCATTTGACCCCAGCAAAAAATTTACCAACCGATTAACTTGACTGGATCTCATCAAGTTGCCCGTTTAGCCGGACCAGGCAACTAAAGTGGCAAGTTGCTAACCACAGGGCGCATCGTGTGGCATCGCTCAACCACCGGGCAACCTGTTTCTTTAACATCACGGGAAGCCATACACGACAAACAGCTTGGGGGGGCAACATCCCTACTTTAAGATGACCGGGGCAGAGGACATCATCCCGACCAGCAGGGCTCCTTACCCAATTATGAGGGGATGCACTTGGTCCACGAAGTCGATGAATATCAATCCTTATGAGGCAGCCAGGCAACCAAAGTAGGGGACCCCATCGACCACCCTGCAAGGTAGCTCCCCTTCGGTGGAGAGAGAGAGAGAGAGAGAGAGAGAGAGAGAGAGAGAGTGACTAAAAAAATTGATGAAAGGTTGAGATGATGATCACTCTGACCCTTGAAGATGATATATCTATAAAGAGATCAGTTAATCTGTTCATCTAAATACGCTTGATAGTGTATTACAACTGTAAACCACACACAATAAGCTCCACCAATCACTATGAGGATTCCTGCAATGACATCACTTCCTATTGATTAATAAAGAGTTATCGCCCATAAACCACTTAATTCTATTTTGCTCTTCTCCTCTACTCCACACACGCCTTTCACTTTTTTGGCTATTTGAATTCTTTGATTGAACACCTTTTTCACATCATCCTTCTACTTTATCCTTGGTCTTCTCTTCCTCCCACTCTGTCCGTTTCCGATCCGTACATCATTCACCAATATAAACCTCCCATCACCCGTTCTTTCTATATGGTCATGTGACTTTAACACAGTCTGGTTAATCCTTATCATACAATGTTTATATCCACACCTCCTTCTTACACAGTTATTTTTCACCCTGCCAAAGCATCTTACTTCACATGCTGAACTCAAGTCTTATTTCCAATACTTGCATTCATTTCCAGTGCCTAACATTTACGGCTCATATCTCACATCTGACATCAAAGTCTATGCCACTTTGTCTTCTTATTAACTCAACTCCACTTAAACAGATACTTGGCTTTTCTCCTACACGCCCTTCCAAGTTTCTATTATTTATGTTTCATAGTTTATATTAGGTTCCTGAGTTCTATTTGCTGCTATGTACATCACCAAATACTGAAAACGATTAATTATATTCAGATCTATCCCACTGGGCTCTGTCTCTTCACTGAATCTCATAAACTTGCTATATTTCACATACGCAGTTTCCTTCGTTTACAAACTTTTCTCAGTTCCAATGCCAACCATTGAATTTTCCCTTCGGAGTACAACCAGCGTTACAAAAATTGCACACAACAGCCCCTCTCCCCAGTGCCTCACATCTCCCTCCCTCACCAGCCATTCCATAAGCAGACTGAACAGTCAAGGAGACATCATGCATCCTTGACACAGCCACACCCTTACCTAAACCCATTCACCCTCCTCCCTTCTCTTTCACACATGTATCCTTCTCATTTGCGAATCATTTTCACCGCACTAAAGATTTCTGACCTAGGTCCATACCTCTCGAACACTTGCAACAAGTAGTTTTGTCAACCCACCATTTGGCTTCTCCAGGTCCTCCAGAGTTGCATAAACAATATATTTCTTCCCGTTTTCTATCCAGTATACTTTTTACACGTTCCTAAGTACAAGCACTTATCCACACACCCACTGCCGTCTCTAAGCCTCCCTATTCCTCCCTAATATGGCCTACTGTATATTGTATATACTAACCTTACAGTCACCACTCGGTACACCTTCTCCGGTATGCTTAGATTTAAACACGTGAAACTTGATCACTCGTTTTTGTCGATCTTATTCTTACAGTGCACCACCTGCCGCGACTTAAGCATACACTGAAAAGTATAACAAATCAACAAAGTAATCTTATTTCTTGATGAACTCTTTGCCAACCCATCAGTTCTTGTTCCTTCTCCGTACTTCATTTTCTGTTATACCCGTACATTCACTGCTCCTCTTCTGCCGTATCCTATCTAGGGGCATCCTCGTTCTGTACTGCACATCTGTCCCCACGAGGGTTTTCACCACTGTCACTTGGTCATAAAATACATTCGATAAAAAGATAAGAAAAATACTCAAAATGTTCGTTGCCTCGACCAGTCTACTACAACTAAGTCCAATACCATGAATTCTGCAGCCATCCATTCATCGTTCTCCGCACAGAATTTACGTCCTTCCACAACACTTTCATACTCTCGATGAAACTGCGCAACATTATTTCACCTCATCTGTCACTTAATAGAGAGAGAGAGAGAGAGAGAGAGAGAGAGAGAGAGACCGAACGAGCGACAAGGCAAGGAAGATGACGCCTGAGTTTGTCATTATGTGAGACCGGTGACAAAAACTGGTTAACAGGACAGAGAAAAGGGGAGGGGACCAGAAGAAGAGGTAGGGAGAGAAGGAGGGAATGAGACGGAAGGAGTGAGACAAAGGAGAGGAAGTAGAGGGACGGAGGAAAGGAAGGAGAAGAACGTAAGGAAGATGAGAGAGGGACGGAGTGAAGGATGGAGAGAGACTGAGGGACAGAGGGAAGGATGGAGAGGAACAAAAGGAAGTAGGCGGAGAAGCGGAGAGGAAGAAAAATAATTGAGAGAATGAGGGAGAAAAGAAGAAAGGAGTTAAAACGCACACACGAAGGGAAAGAAGAAAAAAATGAGAGAGAGTGAAAGCATACTGACAGGTTGATGGAAAGAAGGAGGAAATGATAAGAATACGAGAGTAAAAAAGGGAAGAGAAATAAATTAATAATAAGATGTACAGAAGAAATGGAAGGCGGGAGGGAGGAATGAAGGCATGAAGGGAAGGAGCGAGGAAAAAGGGAAGAAGGGAGTGTGAACGAGATGTATGCGGCGGGAGGGGAGAAAGAAGGAAAGGTAGGAAAGGAGGGATATATGGCATAAACTTCGGATGGAAGGAGATGAATGATACATGGTGGGGAGAAAGGAAATGAGGAAGGGAATGAAATATTTAAAAAAAAACAAAAAAAAGAGGATACGAAAGAAGAGGTAGGAGAGGAAGAAGGATGAGAGAGAGGGAGAATGGTGGGAAGGAGAGATAGAGTTACAGAGAGAGGTTGAGATACTGGGGAAGGGAGAGAGGAGATACGAAGCGAATGAGTGGGAGGAATATCAGTAATAAAGCAAGGAGGGAAAGAAGAGTTAGGAAAAAACGAAGGGAGAAATAGGTACTGTACTGAAGGAGGTAGTGAGGGAGGGAGAGATGAGGTACTGAAGAAAGGGCAAGGTAGAGAATAGGTGCCCTACTGAGTGAAGCAAGGCGGGAGAGAGAGAGAAGAAAAGGGTTCGCAGAAAGGGAGCACATAATAACATAAAAAGCGATACAGAGGTCGTGGGTGAGCTGATGTAGTAAGGTCATGGAGAAACCAGTTTTAGCTTCAACCAGAGTGACATATTTGCCCAGTACGGTTGGACTGCCTCATAATCAAGGATCTGTGAGTATACGTCCATAGTCTAAGGCCATAATTTGTCCAAAGGGTGACCTCACATTTCTTTCCTTACTTAGTACTGAACTTTCAACACACAAATCATCACTATTTCTTATATAATCCTTCGTTCTGTCTCCTCAACTCGTTCTTGGTTTACTTTCCAATATTTCAACCGCCAAATTTTCCTACTCCCTTATAGATTATCTTTTATTCTCCACTCACTTCAAAATACAAGGTGTTGGAAAAATCATTATGAAAAAGACCATACGATGACCTACACACCTATACCTGACACACACACACACACACACACACACACACACACACACACACACACACACACACACACACACTACCATTCTTCGCACACAGCTTTTACCATGACATCTATCTCTCCTCACACTGCCACACCTCCGTCCTACATCCCACACACTTTTCTAACACACTGTAAAATCCCTGACCATGCAAGAGTTTGGCAGGTGTCAAGGCTTTAGAAGGGAGACCTGACCACTTTGGGAATGGCTGGATTAGATGGAGACTGATTAGGGACACGAGTATGCTGTATATAGAATGGACCCATATGACACGTTAAGAGAGAGAGAGAGAGAGAGAGAGAGAGAGAGAGAGAGAGAGAGAGAGAGAGAGAGAACACATGAGGGAAGGTAGCTTTGAGCGCCAGGCGTGAGTAGCGATATGCTGTGACAGACATAAAGGGATGTTTACTCGGTCATCCCTGGATGAAGCCTGGTATATGGCGTCTGACAATAGACAGATAAGTAGACCCAGTTCTAAATTGCCTGGTTCCAACTTAATCCTCGTTTCCATGGTAATACCTGTAAGAAATCCCCATCAGCGTGAGGACTAGTTTGTACTTTGTTGTTTATACACAGTTTTATTCAGCTTAACAAGCATTTTGGACTGGCTGGGTTAGATACAGCCTTCATTAACCACTTCGTTACCAGGGTGAGGTGAATAGAACCGAGTAGAAACAGCAAGAAAAAATGAAAATGACATTCTCGAGCTAAATGGGTTGAAGAGAAGGGGGATCTAAAATAAATAGTTATGGTGAATCTATCTAATTAGCCCCTTTAGCCCGATTACGTAAATTTTATTTTATCCTTGCTACCTCCAGATGATTTCAGTCTGCTCAGGAGAGATACTTTTGAATTTGAGGGATTAGAGACAGCCTTCATTAATTCTTTCAGTACGATAGATGCTTAGAGAACTGAATATAATTTTCTAGAGGCAACAAGAGAAGCTCAACTAAAGCATCGTCTTAGTGAAAAAGACTCAGGAGTGATGGATACGACTACGGTGTGATGGATTCGACTAAGGAGTGATGGATCCGACTAAGGTGAGATGGATCTGACTAATTAAGGTGAGATGGATCCGACTAAGGTGAGATGGATCTGACTTACTAAGGTGTGATGGATCCGACTAAGGTGAGATGGATCTGATTAAGGTATGATGGCGATTTAACTCAGGTCTCGTGGATCTGACTGTAACTATAAACGATGGTTTGATGGGCCCTACTGTAACTGTATAAGAGGTGTGATGGACCTGACTTTATGTGTAACTTAAGTGGGATGGATATGAGTGTAACTGCAAATAAGGTGTGATGGATCTGACTAACTGGAGCGAAGGCGTGATTGACCTACCTGTAACTGCCACTAGGATGTGATGTAGTTAAGTACAACTAAGGTGTGATGGACCTGACTAACTGCCGGTAAGGTGTGATGGACTTGACAAGGTGCCGGTAAGGTGTGATGGACCTGACTGTAACTATTATATGTATGGTGAACTTGACCAACTAATGCAGGTGTGATGGACTTTATAGCTAATGCAGGTGCGATAGACTTGGCTATACCTAATGCAGGTGTGATGGACCTGACTGTAACTATTATATGTATGGTGAACTTGACTAACTAATGCAGGTGTGATGGACTTTATAGCTAATGAAGGTGCGATGGACTTGGCTATACCTAATGCAGGTGCGATGGACCTGACTGTAAAGGATGAAGATATGACAGATCTGATTGTAACTTAGCTGGGCTGGATCTGGTTAATTTGCCCTTTAAGTCAGAGAATGCTTTATCTAATTTATTCCAGCTTCTTTCACACGATGTTTTTCATGGCTGGGAGAGCCCTCTAGTAATAAAGGGGTTAATAAAGGCTATATCAAACTGCGCCAGAACTTATAATCAGTCCTGTTTTTTAATACAATTGTTTGATGGTATAAAAAAAAATGCTAACTGATAAAGTGTAGTGGATCTGGACAAAATTCATATAATTCTTTGATACCCACTTCATTACAACCACAAATGATCAACAAGCTCCGGTGTAGGGCATTTACGAGTTTAGGAATGGGTGTACGCAACAGAACAATACTGTTCCTGTATCAGTCCACTGCAAGACAGGATCATCTCTCCAGAGGGAAAGTGGTAACCACAATTAATTATATTCCATGCTCATGAAGTACAGATGGGGAAGAGATGTCAGTAGGGATAGTGACGTATGTGGAAAGAAAGTGCAGTGTTGCAGTGGCTGTGTGTCAGTTTGTATAGCCTATGTCATTGGTACAAACGACAGGGTGAGGATATATGCAAACCCATGCAAAAACGTACTACCAGCTCACATCTGAAATGTTCGCCACCTCCTCCCAAACAGGGACAGTCGGAGTCAGTTCCCCATAGTCTCGAAGCTCTATCAAAATCTCAAGATACCTATTTGAGTTAAGCAGCAACAATCCGTCGGGCTGTCATATCGTTTCCCTAGCTCAGACACCCGTATTGGTTAAGCGACTGTTAGCCTGATGTACGAATTAACTGTCCTGCTGAATAATATGCCGATAAAATATCATGCTTGGCCAGAATAGCTACGTTGTTGTGGGTTTATGTGCTTGTTGAGGCGAGGCGTGGCAACTGGCAGGGCGGTATTGAGGTGACCCCGCCCACGTGTGTCGTGCCCATCTGAGGTCATCTGGTCTAATGTATGAACTGCCTATATTTGGTACATGTTAG
>NC_137051.1:22896368-22953868 GCF_032717465.1 Coenobita brevimanus
AAAAGGTTGCACCTCTAGTTCCCATTCCTCCTTTTGAGGCGCCTTTCACCCGTGTGTTGGTGGATATTGTGGGCCCTCTTCCTAAGACTTCTTCAGGATTTTCTTATGTGTTGACCCTGATTGATATGGCTACTCGTTATCCTGAAGCCATTCCACTTAGAAATATCTCAGCAAAGAACGTGGTTAAGGAAATGCTAGGGTTCTTCACAAAGTTTGGTCTGCCCAAGGAGGTACAGTCAGACCGGGGAAGTAATTTCATGTCAAACGTTTTCAAGCAGTCTCTGAAAGAGTTGGGCATCACCCAGATCACGTCTTCAGCTTACCATCCCCAGACCCAAGGAGCGTTGGAGAGATATCATCAAACACTCAAATCGATGCTCAAGAAATACTGTTTGGAACATCAGAAAGACTGGGATAAAGGTCTTCCATTCGTTGTGTTTGCCGCAAGAGAATCTCCAAATGAATCACTGGGCTTCTCACCTTTTGAACTACTGTTTGGCCATGAAGTAAGAGGACCCCTTAAGTTACTCAAGGAATGCTGGCTGTCGGAGGAAGATGACGTCAACCTGCTGGAGTATGTGATGAAGTTCAAAGAACGGCTGTCCACTGCTTTACAGCTGGCGAGAGAGAATTTAGGAGCTGCTCAGGAGAAGATGAAGACTTGGTATGATAAGAAGTCCAGGTTACGCCACTTTCAGCCAGGAGATCAGGTTTTGATTCTGCTACCAATCCATGGGCAACCTCTTCAAGCCAAGTTTAGTGGCCCTTATTTCGTGGAGAAGAAACTCAGTGATGTCAACTATGTCATCGCCACACCAGATCGTAGAAAGAACAAGCAACTATGTCACATCAACATGCTAAAGTTATATCACAGGCGGGACGAAAATAATCCAGTCTGCACTGTAGCTGCTCCACCCGAGTCTGCAAGTGAAGCTCTCCCATGCAGTATGAGCCTGAGTGATAGTTTGGGGAAGAATCCTGATATCATGAATGATCTCCAGACTAAGCTTTCTCATCTACCTCCCAAGGAAAGGCAGGAGTTTTCGGCATTACTGCAGGAGTACCCGCAAGTGTTCCGTGCTACTCCAGGAAGAACCACTGTGTTGATGCATGATGTCGATGTTGGAGACGCAAAGCCAATTAAACTGCCTCCTTACCGTGTGAACCCAGTGAAAGTTCCTCTCATCCAGAAGGAGCTTGGCTACCTGTTGGACCACAAGATGATTGAGCCCTGTCAGAGCGAGTGGAGTTCTCCTGTCACTCTAGTCCCTAAGCCAGGTGGGTCACAGAGGCTTTGCATCGACTACAGACGTGTTAATCAGATAACCAAAACAGACACTTACCCTCTCCCTCGTGTGGAAGATTGCATAGACAAGATCGGAAGGGCTAGGTACATAAGTAAGTTTGATTTGTTAAAGGGATACTGGCAAGTACCTATGACTGAGTGTGCTAGGGAGATCTCATGTTTTGTACTATTAGGAAAGACTTTTGCATGGTCTGTAGTGCCATATACAGATTGTTTTAGAGTAATAAGAAATTTCCTTTGTAAATTTCTTTTTTCTTTGTGGGGAGGTGTTACATAGCCTATGATTTCATCATCCTTTGTGTAATTTTAATGCACAGTTGCTGCATGTTTGATCACGAGCGTGTTCTGCCTCAGTCCCCCCCTTCTACCGTTATAGTAGAGTAAGTCGTTCTCTCTGTTGTCCAGAGCGGGATTGTCAACTTTATGTCCCCATGGCTTCATTTGCGCGTCCTTATTACAAGTTGTATCAAGCTCTGCCGGCCCCTATATAATGAGCTCAGTCTCTGCATCATTGCCACTTAGATCTGCTCCTCATTTTGTTCACATCTCTGTCCTCCCCTGTACAGATATTATTATTGTGAGTGCTCAAGAAATCTCCAACCATCTAGCAGCCGTGTGTAATTTGAGTATAACTGGTGTTGCATTTTTTCTTGTACTGTATAGCATAAGTTTAATTTGTAGGCCTAGTGAAGCTTTTGTAATTCGTGTGGGGTTCTTTATGTCAGTCATTTTTGATAATAGTTTGTATCTGTAATTATTTATCTGGCATTCACTGAGTATTATCTGGTATCTCATTTTATCAGGGCTGACTTAGATAAATTTACTCTTGCTAATTTCGTGTTAATAGAGGCTATTGCAGTTAACCATATATTTAACCTGTTTATTTGCCATTACATTATCCTTATGAGTCCTGAATGTTATGTTGTTAATTTAAGCATTAAACTTTAACTTGTAATTTTACCTAACTCTTTTGTTTTGAACCTGGAACTTTACGGGACAGTAGTGACTCTTCGTATTCTCACTTAAAGTGTACATTATCTTTCTCTGTTCCGTAACAATATATATATATATATATATATATATATATATATATATATATATATATATATACTATCAAGGGTACCCGGCGTTGCCGGCCAAAAAGGCGAACACTCTAATCCTATTTGGTCTAGTTCAGTCTTTCTTTCTACTCATGAAAGACCATGTATGAAGAGGGATTACAAGAAATGGAGAAATGATTTCCCCTAGCTAGGCATGAAAGGCCATATTAAGTTACACGAGGCAGCTACCCCTTCCGGCAACGGTAGACCAGGGCAAGGCTCGAACTTGCGACCCCCCCCGGCCACGAGCTCGATGCTCTACCACTGAGCTACCGCGCCCCCAGGGAGCTGCAAGAGGTCCAGGAACTTTCTATATCAGCTTTCGCAGACTAATGCACAGTATTTGTGCATACTTATTTACTATTACCAGTGACCTCAAATGATCTCCGACCGGTGGCCTGAAGTGACCTCGGAGGTCAACCTCATATAGCCTATGTCCAAACTGGAGGTCATGAGAGTCTCCATGCCAAAAACTGGTCTGCTGGGTCCAGTCGTTCGAGTGTGTATTACCAGTGACCTCAAATGACCGGTTGCATTTCATTTGGGGGGATTGGCACGTCATTTGGGGGAAAAATATCTTTCAATTGGGCGCCATAATAAACCTCATTTGGGCGCAGAGATTAGGAAAATCATGCACTTCCCTTGTGCGAAAATGGCTCAGTAACACACTGAACACTAACTACAAGGAAAACAGTTTGTTGAATAGTTTTGTACCAGTTTCTCATTAAGTAAAATACATATAAAAATCTTTATTTAAACAATCTGTTTACATATCCAATATGGGTAAAATACATCTAAAAATCGTTCAGTTCCGTGTCAGTCAAACTGCTCAACTATAACAAACAACTTGACGAAAGTCAAACAACTTGTAACCACGTATACCATTTTCGTGGTCATAGAATTGCCCTGATATGTTGGCGCCCAGCTGAAGTGGAATACTGGCGCCCAATTGAAATAATAGCAAATTGGCTTTTGCGCCCAAATGAAATGCTGCCAAATGACCTTCGACCAGTGACCTCAAATGACCTCGGAGGTCAACCTCACATAGCCTATGTCCGAACTGGAAGTCATGGGATTCTCCCTGCCAAAAATGGAACACTCTACCTGTGGCCATGAATGACCCAGACTTGAATTTTGACCGCCCTGAAACCATCCTTGGGCCACCCTGATTCAGAATATATGGCTCCGAGGGTCCCTGGCCAATGGTTTGGGCGTGATTGAAGGACAAACAAACAAACAATGTGGCTCATACACACACACACACACACACACACACACACATATATAAACAAATAAATAAATAAAAATATATATATATATATATATATATATATATATATATATATATATATATATATATATGAAGATATTTGGATGTGAGAGTTTTGAGAGGGGAGGGTGGAGGACTGGAGGTATGTCTGAACACTGCCTGGTGGAGGGAAAGTTAAGAGTAGGTAAGAAATAGGTGAGAGCTAGGAGAGTTAGGTGTGGCAGGGAGGTTTTGAAAGTGACTGAGTTGGATAAAAGAGAGAAAATGATAGAGTATTAGGAGAAAATAAGAGATGAGTGGAATGCAGTGAAAGATCAGGAAAATGGCAGTATGGACGAGGAATGGCAGTAGTTTAAGAGTGCTGTGGTGGGGCATGCGGAAGAAGTGTGTGGTGTGAGACGAGTGGGTGGTGGTGTAAGGAAAGGAAGTGAATGGTGGTGTGAGGAAGTAAGTGTGGCTGTGGCTGAGAAGAGATGTGCATATGAAGTGTGACTGCAGAGGAAGGATGAGGTGTCATATGAGAAGTATAAGGAAAAGAGGAATAGGGTGAGAAGGGCTATGCGTGATGCTAAAGTGGCAGCAGATGAGAGGTGGGGTAGGCGGTTGACTGAGAATTTTCAACAGATGAAGAAAATGTTTTTGAAGGAGGTGAAAAGAGTGCGAAGTCTGGAAAGGAAGAGCAAGTAAAAGCAGAGGATGGAAGGATGTTAACTGAGATGGATGCAGTAAGGAAGAGATGAGCGGAGTATTTTGAAAGATTGTTAAATGTAGAGGATGAAAGGGAGGCTGAGATTGTGGCAAACGGAAGGGTGCAAGGAATAAATGTGTTGGGAGAGTTGAATGATTCTTTGTTCACGAGGGAAGAAGTGCAGGAGGCAGTAAAGGAGATGAAAATAGGGAAAGCTGCAGGTATGGATGGGTGTGCTGTGGAATGCCTGAAAGGTGGTGGAGCGACTATTGCTGACTTGTTAGTAAAATTGTTGAATGTGTGCCTTGTGCAAGATATGGTGCCAGTTGACTGGGCAAGTGCTTGTGTGGTCCTATTGTATAAAGGTAAGGGTGATAAGTATGAATGTACTGGCTTTAAGGGTATAAGTCTGTTGAGTGTTGTAGGTAAGGTGTATGGTAGAGTGCTAATTGAGAGAGTTAAAGAGGGTACAGAGGGAGTGATTGGTGATGAGCAGTGTGGCTTTAGGAGAGGGAAGGGATGCGAGGATCAGGTGTTTGCTGTGAGACAGGTGTGTGAAAAGTATTTAGCGAAAGGTAAGGATGTGTTTTGGGTGTTCATGGATTTAGAGAAGCCATATGATAGAACTGATAGGAAGGCTTTGTGGACTGTTTGAAGATTGTATGGACTTGATAGTAGGTTACTAAACGGAGTGAAAAGTTTTTATGTAAATAGTAAAGCATGTGTAAGAGTGGGAAATACTGTGAGTGATTGGTTTCCCGTGAGAGTGGGGCTGCGGCAGGGATGTGTGATGTCGCCTTAGTTGTTTAATATTTATATGGATAGTGCAAGAGTGTCAGGTGGAGGTTAGGTCTGAGTCTGGTGAATATTGATGGCAGAGAGTGGAATCTGAAGCAGCTGCTGTTTGCGTATGATACTGCACTGGTGGTCGATTCAGTTTTGAATGGTGAGTTGCTTGAGGAGGTAGAGTGTTTTAAGTGTTTAGGGTCACATGTTGCTGTGGATGGAAGAATAAATGCAGAAGTGAAGTTTAGAATGAATGAAGTAGGAAAGGTGTTGGGAGGAATGAAAAAAGTGTTTAGATGTCGTTCACTTAGAATGGATGTAAAGAGAAGGCTATATGAGGGTGTTGTGGTACTGACTGCATTATACGGGGCTGAAACATGGAATATGGGTGTAACAGAGAGGAAAAGTTTGAATGTAATGGAGATGAGGTGTCTGAGAAGTATGTGTGGTGTGATGCGTATGGATCGAGTGAGAAATGATGAAGTGCGAAAGAGAACTGGAGTTGTTTGGGGGATGGCTGATCGAGTTGAGCAGAGGGTGTTGCGATGGTTTGGGCATATGGTGAGAATGGATAATGAGCGATTGGTGAGAAAGATAACTAGATCTGATGTGAGAGGTGTAAGGCTGAGAGGAAGACCACGAATAGGATGGATGGACAGCGTAAAAAGAGTGTTGGATGTGAGAGGGATGTCTGTTGAGCAAGGAAGAGTGGCTGTGCGTGATGGAAATGAATGGAGAGAAATTGTAAATGAATAAATGATGACGCAGCCCTGAGGGGATATTCTTCCGCATTTTTTCTGATCAGCTGATCAGGTTATGTGCGGGTAAGGGGATGGGTCTATTATGATGTGGCTAGGGTAAACCAGCTCTGCTGTCAGGCCCTGCTGCGTATGTCACTGATTGCACTATGCAGCTGACCCTCGTGCGGTGTGGTGCGTTTAGGATCTGTCCCTTCTCCCCTTTGGGGCTAAGATGTGAATGAATGTGTTTGTGTGGAATGCTTAAATTGGGAGTGTGTCGTCCTGTCTCGGCTACCTCCCTTTCCTTGGTGGAAGCAGCCTAGGGATATATATATATATATATATATATATATATATTGTTACATAGCCTATGATTTCATCATCCTTTGTGTAATTTTAACGCACAGTATGCTGCATGTTTGATCACGAGCGTGTTCTGCCTCAGTTCCCCCCTTCTACCGTTATAGTAGAGTAAGTCGTTCTCTCTGTTATTCAGAGCGGGATTTTCAGCCTTTTGTCCCCATGGCTTCATTTGCGCGTCCTTCTTACAAGTTGTATCAGGCTTTCCTGGCCCCTATATAATGAGCTCAGTCTCTGCATCATTGCCACTTAGATCTGCTCCTCATTTTGCTCACATCTCTGTCCTCCTCTGTACAGTTATTATTATTGTGAGTGCTCAAGAAATCTCCAAACATCTAGCAGCTGTGTGTAATTTGAGTATAACTGTTGTATTATTTTTTGTACTGTGCAGCATAAGGTTAATTCTTAGGCCTAGTGAGGTTTTTTGATTAATGTTGGGTTTTATGTCAGTCATTTTTGATAATAGTTTGTATCTGTAATAATTTATCTGGCATTCACTGAGTATTATCTGGTATCTCATTTTATCAGGGCTGACTTAGATAAATTTACTCTTGCTAATTTCGTGTTAATAGAGGCTATTGCAGTTAACCATATATTTAACCTGTTTATTTGCCATTACATTATCCTTATGAGTCCTGAATGTTTTGTTGTTAGTTTGAGCATTAAACTTTAACTTGTAATTTTACCTAACTCTTTTGTTTTGAACCTGGAACTTTACGGGACAGTAGTGACTCTTCGTATTCTCACTTAAAGTGTACGTTATCTTTCTCTGTTCCGTAACATAAATTTGGCGACCTCATATCAGGATATTCAGGGTATTATCATAAGGATATTGCTTGATATTTTGTGACTGTTACTTATTAATTATGTCTACTATTACTACACTTGATGAAGCCAAAGATTTTTTGTCAAATGTGCAAACAGTGTGTGATATAGAAAACAGAACAAAGAATGAACTTAAGCTTGTTGCTCAACAATTGGGAATTGCAGTTCACTCTCATCATTCTAAAGATCAAATTGTTGGCATGATTAATAAAAGCTTGTTTAATGTAACTCCTCCAAATGAGCAAACGCAGATTGAATTAGCTAAGTTACAGCTAGCTCTGCAGGAGGCTCGTGCTAAAGAAGCTGAATTTCAGGCAAATGCTAAGCAGGCGGAGTCTCAGGCTCGTATTCAGGAGGTTGAATTTCAGGCAAATGCTAAGGAGGCGGAGTCTCAGGCTCGTATTAAGGAGGCACAGATACAGGCTCAGGCACAAGTTGAACTTGCCAGGATTCAGGCAGACCATGAGTATCGCATGAAACAAGGTGGAACTGGAGCATCTAGCTCTGATGATTTTGATGTGGCTAAAAATGTTAAACTTGTCCCTCCTTTTAATGAATCTGATTTAACCAAGTATTTTCAGTTGTTTGAGAGGGTAGCTACAGGTTTTAATTGGCCCAAAAAGTATTGGCCAGTACTCCTTCAAACTGTTCTCACCGGTAAAGCTCAAGTAACTTATGCATCTTTGCCTCAGGATCAATCTGATAATTATGATGTAGTTAAGAGCTTGATTCTTAAGGCCTATGAGCTTGTTCCTGAAGCCTATAGAGTAAAATTTAGGACAACTTACAAGCAAGATAAGCAATCCCATGTTGAGTATGCAAAAATCAAAGAAGATCTGTTAGAGCAGTGGTTAAATTCTAAGAATGTGGATTCTGATTTCGGTAAATTTAAGCAGATGATTTTGCTGGAGGATTTCAAAAGGTGTATTTATAAAGATGTAAGCCTATATCTTGATGAGAAAAGAATAGATAATTTGTCTGATGCTGCAGTTTTAGCTGATGAATATGTTCTCACTCACAAGAGATATTCTAAAGAAAAAGGGAAAGCTGAGAGTAAGTACGTTGCCTCTACTCAGAGTACAGGTAACAGGAAAGAAAATAAAGATGATGTTTCTCAGGAAGTAAATACCAGCTTCAACTCTAGATTTCAGAAAAGTAAATGTACTTATTGTAGTAAGCTTGGTCATACTACGGAGAAATGTTTCAGGAGACAGCGTGATGTGAACAAAAAGGAGTCTATAAATATTCAGTCAATTGGTCTAGTGTCCACTCTTGAGAGTTCCCAGAATTCTTTAACTGAGTTAACTGAACCTGCTTTGAGGGGTAACTTAAATTCTCATGATGGAGCTCCTCTTTTGAGCAGTAACGTGGGTGACACTCTCAAGAGTTCATGTGCTAATTTCCTGTCTGATGGTTTTGTCAGTCCTCTGGACAGTAATGACAGGAAATCAGTTCAAATATATCGTGATACAGGTGCTTGCCAATCCCTTATGCTGACCAGTGTTCTAGGCTCTAATGTTAATTCCTCTGATGAAACTGTAATCTTACAAGGTGTAGGGAATAATTACTTCTCCGTCCCTCTGTGCAGAGTGAATTTAGAGTCTGGTTTTGTTAATGGTTCTGTTATGGTTGGGTTGGTTGAGACACTCCCAATGTCAGGTGTAACTTTCTTACTTGGAAATGATATTGGTGGAAGTCAAGTGTGTCCAGCTCCTCAGCTGTCTAGTGAGCCAGTGGCTGTGTCCCTGGATTGTGATGTCCCTGATGTGTTCCCTGCATGTGCTGTCACTAGGGCTAAGTCTAAAGTTACTGGTGATTTAGAGGATAATGATGATGATGATGTTATCCTAGCTGACACTTTTCTTGCTAATTTGGACCACTCACCAGATGAGGGAGTACCCCGTAGTGTTGATAATTTGTCTCGTCAAGAGTTGGTTGAGTTGCAGGTTGCTGACCCTGAGTTGAAAGGTCTAGCTAACTCTGCTTACAGTGAAGAAGAGTCAGCCGGTGCTTCTACTTGTTATTATGTAAAGTCAGGAGTACTTATGAGGAAGTGGAGACCCCCAACAGCATCAGCCGACTGTGAATGGGAGGTTGTACATCAAGTTGTCATCCCTCGTGTTTGTAGGCAGGATATCATTCGAGTGGCTCATGATTCCAGTTTGGCAGGACACCTTGGAGTGAGGAAGACTGTGGCACGCATTTTGAAACACTTCTACTGGCCAGGTATCTTCAGGGATGTTTCCTGGTATTGTAAGTCTTGTCACACCTGTCAAGTTGTGGGGAAGTGTAATCAGACTGAAAAGGTTGCACCTCTAGTTCCCATTCCTCCTTTTGAGGCGCCTTTCACCCGTGTGTTGGTGGATATTGTGGGCCCTCTTCCTAAGACTTCTTCAGGATTTTCTTATGTGTTGACCCTGATTGATATGGCTACTCGTTATCCTGAAGCCATTCCACTTAGAAATATCTCAGCAAAGAACGTGGTTAAGGAAATGCTAGGGTTCTTCACAAAGTTTGGTCTGCCCAAGGAGGTACAGTCAGACCGAGGAAGTAATTTCATGTCAAATGTTTTCAAGCAGTCTCTGAAAGAGTTGGGCATCACCCAGATCACGTCTTCAGCTTACCATCCCCAGACCCAAGGAGCGTTGGAGAGATATCATCAAACACTCAAATCGATGCTCAAGAAATACTGTTTGGAACATCAGAAAGACTGGGATAAAGGTCGTCCATTCGTTGTATTTGCTGCAAGAGAATCTCCAAATGAATCACTGGGCTTCTCACCTTTTGAACTACTGTTTGGCCATGAAGTAAGAGGACCCCTTAAGTTACTCAAGGAATGCTGGCTGTCGGAGGAAGATGACGTCAACCTGCTGGAGTATGTGACGAAGTTCAAAGAACGGCTGTCCACTGCTTTACAGCTGGCGAGAGAGAATTTAGGAGCTGCTCAGGAGAAGATGAAGACTTGGTATGACAAGAAGTCCAGGTTACGCCACTTTCAGCCAGGAGATCAGGTTTTGATTCTGCTACCAGTTCATGGGCAACCTCTTCAAGCCAAGTTTAGTGGCCCTTATTTCGTGGAGAAGAAACTCAGTGATGTCAACTATGTCATCGTCACACCAGATCGTAGAAAGAGCAAGCAACTATGTCACATCAACATGCTAAAGTTATATCACAGGCGGGACGAAAATAATCCAGTCTGCACTGTAGCTGTTCCACCCGAGTCTGCAAGTGAAGCTCTCCCATGCAGTATGAGCCTGAGTGATAGTTTGGGGATGAATCCTGATATCATGAATGATCTCCAGACTAAGCTTTCTCATCTACCACCCAAGGAAAGGCAGGAGTTTTCGGCATTACTGCAGGAGTACCCGCAAGTGTTCCGTGCTACTCCAGGAAGAACCACTGTGTTGATGCATGATGTCGATGTTTGAGACGCAAAGCCAATTAAACTGCCTCCTTACCGTGTGAACCCAGTGAAAGTTCCTCTCATCCAGAAGGAGCTTGGCTACCTGTTGGACCACAAGATGATTGAGCCCTGTCAGAGCGAGTGGAGTTCTCCTGTCACTCTAGTCCCTAAGCCAGGTGGGTCACAGAGGCTTTGCATCGACTACAGACGTGTTAATCAGATAACCAAAACAGACACTTACCCTCTCCCTCGTGTGGAAGATTGCATAGACAAGATCGTAAAGGCTAGGTACATAAGTAAGTTTGATTTGTTAAAGGGATACTGGCAAGTACCTATGACTGAACGTGCTAGGGAGATCTCATGTTCTGTAACATTAGGAAAGACCTTTGCATGGTCTGTAATGCCATATACAGATTGTTTTAGAGTAATAAGAAATTTCCTTTGTAAATTTCTTTTTTCTTTGTGGGGAGGTGTTACATAGCCTATGATTTCATCATCCTTTGTGTAATTTTAACGCACAGTATGCTGCATGTTTGATCACGAGCGTGTTCAGCCTCAGTTCCCCTCTTCTACCGTTATAGTAGAGTAAGTCGTTCTCTCTGTTATTCAGAGCGGGATTTTCAGCCTTTTGTCCCCATGGCTTCATTTGCGCGTCCTTCTTACAAGTTGTATCAGGCTTTCCTGGCCCCTATATAATGAGCTCAGTCTCTGCATCATTGCCACTTAGATCTGCTCCTCATTTTGCTCACATCTCTGTCCTCCTCTGTACAGTTATTATTATTGTGAGTGCTCAAGAAATCTCCAAACATCTAGCAGCTGTGTGTAATTTGAGTATAACTGTTGTATTATTTCTTGTACTGTGTAGCATAAGGTTAATTCTTAGGCCTAGTGAGGTTTTTTGATTAATGTTTGGTTTTATGTCAGTCATTTTTGAAAATAGTTTGTATCTGTAATAATTTATCTGGCATTCACTGAGTATTATCTGGTATCTCATTTTATCAGGGCTGACTTAGATAAATTTACTCTTGCTAATTTCGTGTTAATAGAGGCTATTGCAGTTAACCATATATTTAACCTGTTTATTTGCCATTACATTATCCTTATGAGTCCTGAATGTTTTGTTGTTAGTTTGAGCATTAAACTTTAACTTGTAATTTTACCTAACTCTTTTGTTTTGAACCTGGAACTTTACGGGACAGTAGTGACTCTTCGTATTCTCACTTAAAGTGTACGTTATCTTTCTCTGTTCCGTAACAATATATATATATATATATATATATATATATATATATATATATATATATCTTCGCCCATTGGAAGTCCACTGCTGAACAAGGGCCTCCCGCAACCTTTTCCACGAATTGCTTGACTAAGCCAATCTCTGCCACGTTTTTCCTGCAAACTTTTGTATCTCATCTCTCCATCCCTTGTCTGGCGGCCTTTTTCTGCTATGCTTACAGTCTCTTGTATTCCAGTCAGTCAGCCACTGGCACCATCAGTTATCCCTATTTTTTGTTACATGACCTGCCCACCTCCATCTCTATTCTTTTATAACTTCTATAATGTCTTTGATTTTAGTCTGCTCTCTCACCCAAATTGATCTATTCCTGTCTCTGAAAGATATTCCCAACTCTGACCCTTCCATTGCTCTTTGAGAACGAATTAGTTGGTTTTCCATCGATTTTTAGATCTCACAACAGTACGTCAGAGGTGGGATTATACATTCGCTATAATACTTTTCGTTTCATACTGACTGGCACGCTACTTTTCATGATATCTCTATGGTTTCCGTAATGCGTATTTTTACTTTGCTATCATGGTATTTCGTTGGTGTCAGTATTTACCCCAAGTAATTGTACTCCTCACTTTGTCATAGTATTTCTTCGCTCATTCTGATGACGCTCAAGGTGTACTGCACATAGATTAAGCATTAATTTTACTTAGGTTCATCTTTAACAATATTTTGTGACTGTTAAATAATTTGACACTTCTTGCAATGCCTCTGCTGTTTCTGAGATTAGGACAACGTCATCCTCAGATCATAAATGGTTTATGGCAGGGGTCGGGGAACAGGAGTAAATTACCCCAGATGGAGTAAATCTAAAAATTTTGGGGGTATGCGTGCGGCATGAGAGGTAATGCGTGCGGTATATTACTGATTTTTACATAAATGACGTAAATTTTAGTGAACAAGATGTAAAAACACGTATCATGTATCATGATACTTGTTGCTTAGCCGCCGTACTATTGACAGATGTGTACACAGGTGTGGTTAATATATATATTTTTTTTTGGGGGGGGGAGGATTTTTTTTCTTTTCTTTTGTCCGGAAGTATTTTTTTTTTTTTTTTACGCAAAAAAATTTCTTGGTAATACCCTAAAAAGTTACCCGACTCTTGGTTTAGGTGTTCTCCATCTCTGTTTACTCCTTTGTTCTCCCAGTCGAGCTTTATGAAAATACTTTCCAGGCATTCTGTACATAATTTAGGTGAAATTGTATCTCCCTGGCACACACCCTACTCAATCTTATTATTTTTTGTCTGAGTCTTTGTGTAATTAAACTGTAGCAGTTCCTTATTACCCGTTCCCGTCCGGGAGTGGCTCGGGGACGGGTATTGTTTTCACTTGATTTGTTTGTCTATTTATTTGCTTGTTTGTTTGTCTGTCTGTCACTTAACAACTTTATGCGAAAAGTGCTGGTGCAATTTTGACTAAAATTACAGGGATGATGCGATATGACCCTCTGATCATCTGATTAAATTTGGGGCCAAATTGGGCCAACGTTCAGGCTGTAGACCCCCCAAATGTAAAAAACTGACGGGTAAATTTTTTTTTTTTTCTCCGTAACTCATTTCAGATTCGTCATATCGACATGAAACCAAAACCTAAATGCCTCATTGCATCAGAGGGGGTCACCCCCCAGTCAGCGGTAGGGGGGTCAATGTCAGGTGGGTCGGGCCTAAAACTTCAAATGGGCATAAAAATCGTCAATTTTCACCCCATTTACTCCAAATTTGATATGTGACATCATGGACTAGATATCCTGTTGTGTTTATACGTCAGAACTAAAATGATTGCTGGGGATGGGTTTGCTGTACCTTGGCACCACTCCTTGTTTATGTATGTTTTCGAGCAGTTTTACAATGTTCTCATTTACTCCTTGTTTAGCACTGAATTTATAATTGCTCCACTGGGTTGAAACGTTTTTCTTACTGAACAGTACCTTAGCACAGTGGTTTATTATATTCTATGGTTTTCTCAATTAGCTGATTCATTGTTTGTAGATAATCAGTAGTCGAATACCCGCTTCGGAATTCTGCCTGTTCACGAGGCTGATTTTCCTCCAAATTTGTTGTTATTCTGTTCGTAGACTCTAGTGAAGAGTTCTTAAATAACTGGTAATAAGTCAGTGGGTCGATAGTTACTAAAATATTTTAAGTCGCCATTGCTGTAAAGCAAAATAACTATTGAATTACACCATGTTTTGGAAATTTTCTTCTTTAGCGCAGATAATCTGACGACTTCTGGCAATTGACTGCAACATCTGATAAACTTGCTGGAACCCGCCGCTGCCCATATTTCCATGGATCAATCCATCCATTCATTCATATTCCTATCAAGTAATCTATTTATCATATCTATGTCTCAGTCCATTCATTTGTCTACCTTCATCACTTCCACAAATTCGGCTATTTATATATGTATCCTTCCATCCATTCACCTTACATTATCTATCTCTTTCATCGATCTATCTATTCTCTATCCATCTATTTGTCTATCTAACCATGCAAGTAGGCTTTCTTTCCCGGGATCCCGGAGGAGATAGTTATAATTATAATCATTTCCCGAGATTTTAACTAAATTCTCGGGATTTTTTCACCCTGAGTTATCAAACTTAAATAAGTAAAAGCCAAACCATTCACCCACGAACGCATATCGCCCGCCATCACTAAAAAGCTAGACGAGTTATTTTCTGACAATCAGAGGCATATAATCTAAGCTTCGTCAAAATCGAAAAAAGTCTTAGAATTTTGCTGTTTACTTCTACTAATTAAATATATGAATCCTGAAGGCAGGAGTATTATGTTGGTGAAGGTCATTGAGTATAACAGGCATTTGAAGAAGTTCTAATAGTTACCCTTTAAAGAGCCGTTGTTTTCGTTGAAGGTAAATAGAAAATGGTGAACAGTGGCAAGGTAAAAGGCATTAGAAGGCATTTTTTCTCGCAAAATCCTCTGGCAATCGGAGGCTTTTCATTGCAGCTTCGCCAAAATTATTAACAAATAAACCATATATCACGGGATGCTGCCCACAAAGTTTGGATACAGTTTGCCCACTCGATTGTGAAATATTTTAGGAAGAGACAGACAGACAGACAGACAGACAGACAGACAGACAGACACACACACACACACACACACACACACACACACACACACACAGACGCAGGTGATTAGATTATCGCCTCACTAGACGGGCAGTGATGAAAACAGCACGAATACTGTACAACTCGTCGTACATTTTATTATTCATATTCCTTTACTTCTACTGCACTTACCTCTTAGTAACTGTATTACTGGTAATCCGGATGCAGAGAGCAATCTCAGCGACTGGGTTGTTTATGGCCAAATGAAGAACAAAAAATGAGTGACAGTCGTGACTGCTTGTGCTTCCTTAATTTACTTCAGGAATAAGAATGACTCTGTGCATGTGTGTGTGTGTGTGTGTGTGTGTGTGTGTGTGTGTGTGTGTGTGTGTGTGTGAGAGAGAGAGAGAGAGAGAGAGAGAGAGAGAGAGAGAGAGAGAGAGAGAGAGAGAGAGCAAACCTCACAGGCGTCTGTTATGATATTGCTGTTACCTATCGTCCAATCCACTTTTGCCCCAGTTAGGAGTGTGAGACCCCGGTGTTGGCGCTTAAACCCTGGCATTTAACGTGAAGGTCAACAGTCGCTAGCTCCTGAGTGGAATTACTCGTGCAACAAGCCCCAACAGCCCATCAGATGTAACTCTTTTGGACCATATCTGACTGGAGTCTCTTACTGTATATCGTTAAACCACTAGACATTCATTTAGTAATAGTTACCGCCTAGCGCTGTGAAATGTATTCTAGGTTACAGGAAATCATATGATTTGTCATTTGAAGGCGGCACTTCATCTAGTGAGTGGATGATGAGTACGCTCAGCTGCTAACTTATGGTATTACTGTTTTCAAGAAATTTTTAAATATCCCTTTAAAGCCTGATTATGTCATCTTTCCACAAACCAGAAGAGTGTGAAATGCTCTTTTGTTTCAAATGTTATAACTGGTAATAGCTGATAACTATGACAATTTATGCTTAAATTAACATGGGATAATTAAATTGTGCTGTCTTTGTTGAAGAACTTTTTTTTTTTTTTGCCTAAGGGAGACCTCAAATCATACTTCAAATGTGTGAGGAAATCTAATGTACTGCATTTTAGTTCTGTGATTGCTTCTCATAAACACTCAGTGTATGAAGTATGTGCAGTACCGGTACCAAGTACCACGCAAAATAGTATATACATATTGCTAAGGATAATTTAATGATATAAAAAATAACATCTAATGCACTTTGCTACATACACAGGGAAATCCCGGGATTGCGGGCAAACACTGTCCTCCCCCCCCCTCCACACCCCGAATCGTGGGTGCTGAGAGCACCCGAAAAAAGCCCTGCCAGTACGTGTAACCCTTACAACAGTTCCACCACAGAGTTATTCCAGCTACATTTACTTACAGCACATGACAGTCCTATCCCACCAAAACTCAGATCCACTCAAACTTACCGAAACTAACCGAAACATACGAAAACTTAGCTGAAATGTTAGAATAACCTAAAGAGATTAAATTAAGGGGCAAGTGATCTGTCTCTGATTCAAGCCCAACAGATTTTATCCCCTTCTATACGTTCTCAAAGGTCAGACACCAATTCTCAATAATTCAAAGTTTATCTATCCTACAAAGTCACTACAGAGGAGCCCCGAGGTACGGGAACGCAGGAGCGTCGGACGCCGTGCTGGCTGACGTCAACTGATCCCAGAATAACCTAGTAAACCATTGACAAAGTCGTTTTTAGGTCTGACCATTAGGAGAGAGAGAGAGAGAGAGAGAGAGAGAGAGAGAGAGAGAGAGATTTTTCAGCAAACAATAAAAAGCTGACGAGAAAAGAAAAAAAAAATGAGGAGACGAGTTACAGGAGAAAAATAAAAACAAAGGAAATACTGAAAACTGAAAAAGGAAGAAGTATAGGGCGAGGGAAACGAGGACAAAGACTGAAGAGAAAACCAAGAAGAGTGAAAGTATAAGAGAGAAAAACTACCGCGAAGAACATGAGAAGCAGGGAGGAGAAGCAAAATGGAGAGAACAGTATGAAAATTGGAGAAAAGTTCCTTAACAGAGGAGTCGTGAAGGAGAAAAGAATAAGGGGAGTGGAGGGAAGAATATAAAGGAGAAAAAGAGACCAAAAAAGTGGAAGAAAGAATGAGAAATGAGGAGTGATGAATAAACGAAATTGGGGCAAAGATAAAGAACTCTGAAGAGAAAAGTTAGATAATGAGAAATAAAGGAGAATGGAGAGACAGGGAAGAAAGGTAGATACGAACTGAGGAAAACTGGAGAGGGGAAGGTGAAGGAAAAGTGTGAGGAACGAAAGGGTGCCTAACCCAACACACATTAACCTCTTAATGTTACTCACTGTCTTTGCTTGGGCACAAAAACTACATCTCCCTCCTTTCCTATCTCCTTTCCCCCCTCTCTCTCTTTCTCTCTCTCTCTCTCTCTCTCTCTCTCTCACACACACACACACACACACACACATACTCACAGTGACCCATAGACTCCAAACACAGCCAGCTTAACATCCATGCAGCAGCAGAAAGGGCAACAATCACACACACACACACACACACACACACACACACACACACACACACACACACACACACACACACACACACCACAGTGACCCACACAGACTCCAAATACAAGACATCCATTCAGCAGTAGAAAGGGCAACACACACACACACACACACACACACACACACACACACACACACACACACACACACACACACACACACACACACACACACACACACACACACACACACACACACACACGTCATATAGCAATAAAATAATAAACCTCTCACTCTGTCAGTCACCCTCACTCACGCTCAGGCACAGGCACTCAACATTCAGACACGAGTGCTGATGCCTTCAAACCACAATGTGTCAATTACAGCTTCACACGTCTGGAGTTCCGAAGTACTGAGGAGAGACAGCATCCCTTTCATCAACCAGTTCAATTATTACTGGTTAGTTTGGCAAGTTTTCATTAAGGTTTGACACAGATTCGACTCTGTAAAAGTAATATTGGCCGCATCTGTATATCATCCCCAACGCCATAAGGAGAACAACAGTAGGCTACATTCGGTTTTTAACACCAGTACAAATATCAGGTCATGGTTCAGAAAGTACCCTAGAAGTAGCTACTCCCTGGACAAGCAAAAAGAAGGCGTCAGCGAAAAAAGGAAAATCTGACACAAAATGATTAAGAAACTAGACAATAACAGGACACAAATAATTATAATGTAGCAAACAATTTACTCATTACTGTGTCCAGATTTCGGTTTATCTAAACATCTTGAATTAAAGGAATTTGTGGACAAGGAATAAAAACGAAGAAACCAAGAAACAAAGACACGCATGACAAAATATTACAAAACAAATCAGTGTTTATACCGAAGCTTGACGCAATTCATGAGCAAAACCTGAATTAACATTGAATTTTAGTACAATAACAAAAAGGAAAAAAAAAAAAAAAACACACCAGATCAACATTATGTTCAAACTTTAGCTTCCGAAATCCAGGCGGGTGTGTGTTAAGGCGGGTACCATTACGTAAACTAACACCGACAAATTGAGTAACACAGGGTACACTTTTTGGGAGATGGTGCACAATGAAAGCGTACCACTCTCTCTCTCTCTCTAACCCTGACCATCCCAGTCCCAAACAAGCACCACCCACCAGCCTAGTGACCTGACCACCCCCTGCACCTGACCTTTCCTGCCACTACTGCTACCTTGGGTTAGTGGCCGCCAACAGAAACAAACAGACAGATATGGAGTAAGGAGAGTATGCTTTTTATTTTATTATTATTATTATTTTTTTAGGAGTGTAGCTACTCTGCCCAAACTTCATACTCAAACAGGCTGCACCACGTCAAGCAATTAACTCTGTCTTTGTCTGTCTGTCTGTCTGTCTGTCTGTCTGTCTCTGTCTGTGTCTGTCTGTCTGTCTGTCTGTCTGTCTCTGTCTGTCTCTCTGTCTGTCTGTCTGTCTGTCTGTCTCTGTCTCTGTCTCTCTCTCTCTCTCTCTCTCTCTGTCTGTCTCTGTCTGTCTGTCTCTGTCTGTCTGTCTGTCTGTCTGTCTGTCTGTCTCTCTCTCTCTCAAGCTAACACTGACCACTTCAAGTCCAAATAAGCGCCTCCCACCAGTCACTTGACCTGGCCAGCCCTGCACCTGACCTTTCCTGTCTCTTGTGTCACTTCCCTAGCACTCCTCCTGTCCCTCAGTACTCCTCCACTTCCCCAGGTACTCCTCCGCTCCCTGCAAGCACTACTCCACTTCCTTCAAACACTCCTCCTTTCCCTTCATGCACACCACCACTTTCTTCAAGCTCTCCTCCACTTTCTTCGAGAACATCTCCACTTTCTTCAAGCTCTTCTTCACTTTCTCTGAAAACACCTCCACTACTTGAAGCACTACTCTCTCCAAGCACTCCTCCAGTACCTCTAAGCACTCCTCCACTCCCTCTGGGCTTCCGCACTCTCTCCAAGTACCTCCTCACACCCGCCAAGCACTCCTCAACTTCTTTGAAGCACTCCTCCAAACACTGCAACCACTCCTCTGAGCCCTCTAGGCATGTCTCAACTTCCTCCAAACACCATTCCATTCTCTCCAAGCACCATTCCCCTTCCCACAAACACTCCTCCTGTCCCTTCAAGTACTCCTCCATTCCCCCAAGCACATCTCCACTTTCACTATTCATTCCAATGGCCTGCTCAATTCATACATGCATTTCAATGTTAAAGACACCTTCCCGGGGTGGCATCTATCCAATTATAAAAATGTCTCTTACCTCCCTCACTACCCCCAGGATGAAGGATGATGGGCTGCTTGAAAAGGAGGTCTTCAGCATGACGTCCACGGGGCTCACGTTCAGATGAACGTGACATCAACAACAAGTGACTATCTTCATAGATGTGAGGCGAAAATATTGATGCATCAGCTGATGCAACAGTTGACATGTCAAATCAACTCAAAATTTCAGGCTGAGCAACTTCGTATTTCACAGGCAAGTCTCTAAAATGCTTCATTATAGCCGAAATTGAAAATCGCCTTATAGTCAGCTGATGCGTTAGCTGTGGCAAAAGCTGACAAGCTAAATTAACTCAAAATTTCATGCTGAACAATTTCGCATTTCATAAGAGAGTCGCACAGAGCTCTCCAAGAACAGATATTTGAATTTTTCTTGAAATAGAGAGAGAGAGAGAGAGAGAGAGAGGGAGGGAGGGAGAGAGAGAGAGAGAGAGAGAGAGAGAGAGAGAGGGAGAGAGAGGGGGGGGAGGAGGAAGAGAGATGTTGCTGTAACAAGCGGCGAAGCCGACAGGTACACCTGGCGCTCTCTCTCTCTCTCTCTCTCTCTCTCTAAGCACTTCGCTCCATTTCCCCACTTGATCTGACCTCCCCTCCACCTGACCTTTACTGCCCCGACCCCTACCACCTTCTCGGGTCAGATGGCAACAACATGGTTTCTGAACTGGTTAGTGGTGGGGCAAAGTGGAGAGACAGGTAGAGACAAGGGAGGGAAGGGAAGGAGAGAATGCAGAAGGCAGGGATAGATAGAGAAATGGGGCAGAGAACAGAGAAATGAGTAAAGAGAGGGCACGGATAAGGGAAGGAGAGGTACGGAGAGCACGTAGATGAGGGAGGGAAAGGAAGGTAGCGGAGATGGGTATATGCAGAGAGAAAGAGGCAGAGCGAAAAAGGATGGGGAATCAAAGAGATGAGATGACTGAAAGTAGGGAGGGAGAGGCAGAGGGGGAAGGGAGTGAGAGACATGGAGAGGAAATAGAGAGGGGTGGGTTATGAGGTACAAGAAGGAGGAAGGGAAAATAGGTAAAGGTAGGAAAGCGGCAGAAAAGGAAAATTTAGGAAAACAGGGTTAGTGGATGACAGGGGCGAAGGGATGGAGAAGCACAGATTGATGCTAAGCAAAAGAGCGAGAAGATAAGAAGAGGGAGAGGAGAGGCATTGGATGGATAATTTCCTGGCTTAGTAACTTCCTGATATTTTTACACCCCCGCTAGCGGAGCGAGAGCAGGTGTTTTGAGTGGTGTGTGTGTGTGTGTGTGTGTGTGTGTGTGTGTGTGTGTGTGTGTGTGTTTCGAGTGGTGTGTGTGTGTGTGTGTGTGTGTGTGTGTGTGTGTGTGTGTGTGTGTGTGTGTGTGTGTGTTTACAAAATATCCCAAAGAATTTTAATTCGATTATAGTAAAACACTGTGGAAAGGTTGATGGATAGCCCACGAGGAAACCTATTGCATTTTTTATAGCAATAGGTTAAAGGTCAAGGTCACAGTGTTAGATCATATACTGTACTGATCAAGAAAAATTAACTGAAACAGTATTTATCCAACAGAAACTAACCTTGAGGGAAGGGTTGAGGACATGGCAAGAACGATGTGCTTCAATCTTGAAAACACTTAAAGTCAAGGCCACAGGGCAAGGTCGAACCTAGACCCGTGCGTGTGAGATTGTTAACAAAACACCTCAGAGAGTTTTATTAGGTTTTAACCATTTCTGGTGGAAGAGCTTACGGCCAGCTAAGAAGTAAACCGACTTTTTAGAACCAAAAAGTTAGTTTTCATTCCATTTAGACCAAAGTTTCGTGAGGGGTTGACAAGAAGACAAGAAAAAATTGATTCGCTTTTGAGAACAACCAGTCAGTGGTCAAGGTTAGAGAGAAAGGTCAAAGGCCATGGTTGCTGGATTAATTCATAAAGCTCCAGTTTTATTTGAACCATTCCTGGTGGAAGGGTTAAGAGTCAGGCAACAACGACAGGTTTCAGTTTTGCGCGCAGTCAAACGGCAAAGTCAAATTTTGGCCAGTTTGTGTCTGTGTGTGAGCACAGTAGCTAGTATAGCTTTAATGTAAATTGGACCAGACTTGGTCGATGAGCTGAGGATCATTCAAACAGTTGATCTGCTGTTGTTAGAATAAAAGGTCAAAGGTCAAGGTCGCATGACAAGGTCAGCTTAAGCAGTTTTTATCTGATATAGACTAAACATTGAGGAATGGTTTAGGCTAAAACAAGGATAAAGAGATTCGGTTTAGAGAACAGTCATCAGTCAAGGTTACGGGAGAGGTCAATTGATAAAGTCACTGGTCAAAGTCAAGCCAAACACTTATGATCTGATATGATCCAAAGCTGGAGGAAGGGTTAACGGTTCGACAAGAATGAAGTAATTAGAATCTGAGAGTTATTTGTCGAAAGTACAAGGGCCATTCGGTAGTGTAACGAAATTTGAATGTTCCAAGGAGTAAGTACAGTAAGCCTGTTATTTGTGACAGCAAATTTCGAAAGACAAACATGTGTGAAGATGCTTAGATTACATTGCACATCAGTAGTGCAATCAGCAACAAGGCAGAAACGTAAGACTTTTTGCTCCCATCGTATGTTTCATTTAGATCGTAATATCGGTCTATCTGTCTGTCTAACTATATTTGTATCTGTGTATCTCGATATATATTTTATAATTATATATATATATATATATATATATATATATATATATATATATATATATATATATATATATAATGCAGGGGTACAGAGCGTTGCCGGACCAAGAAGGCAAATACTCTAATCCTATTTGTTCAAGTTCAGTCTTTCTTTCTACTCCAGAAAGACCATGTGCATCCTCTTATGCTTCTGAAGAGGAATTATAAGAGGTCCAGGAACTTTTTATTTCAGCTTTCACAGACTAAAGCACAGTATTTGTGCGCACTTGTTTACTATTACCTGTGACCTCAAATGACCTCAGAGGTCAGCCTCACATAGCCTATGTCCGAACTGGAGGTCATGTGTGTCTACATGCAAAAAAATTGGGTTGCTAAGTCCAGTCGTTCGAGCATGTATTACCGGTGACCTTAAATGACGTCGGAGGTCAAACTCACATAGCCTATGTATACGAATAAATAACTGAAATGTAGTTAACCATAGGGAGAGGATCATTCGATGGTCGGAATATGGCACAAGCATAGCCTTGTAGCCTCATAATCCGGATTAGGGATAATCCCAGCGCTCCTGGGTAAGGCAGAGCAGTTCACTTGATGTTCTCCATAGTGTTCCCATGACTGTATACTGTATATACTGGCCTGAATCTGATTCCTGTTTAAAATCACTGAAGATCGGTTTTACATAACCCGAAACATTGGAGAATAACTCTAAGTTCTTCCCTGTGTTTTCCCTTCTGCCCAAGTTCCCTACTTGTCCTATGTATCAATGAATATATATATATATATATATATATGAAATGATCTATGTACCATAATTCCGTAGGGGGTAGCCGTTTGTCTTTGAGTTACTTGTTTTACAGGGAGGGGCACTAACCTTCAGCCAACTCAATTGTTGACATGTAGGGAACACGTATGAGTTGGTTATATTGTTACCACCCATCGCTATAAATGGCTTCCTGGCTTACAGGAAACCATTAGGCTTGTCACTCATTGTAAAGCCACCTGAAAAGGAAAGAAGAGTAATAAGAAGTGACAGGAAAGATGGGAGAAACAGAAAGAGAGGAGGGCAGACACAGGAAAAGAATGATAAAGGTGAAGAATGAAGTAGGCAGCACTACATCAAGTGAGCGGATGATTGTCGCCACCACCTACCACCAGTATAACCGTATGTATATAATATATATATATTACAGGGAATTTGTGTAATTAGTGATTTCATGAAATCCCTAGTGAATTCTTGAAATACGTTTAAATTAGGATGGGTTAATTAAGGTTAGGTTAATTTAGGCTGCGGTTAGGTTAGCCTGGAATAATCTAGGTTAAGTTTAGGTTAGGTTAGGCTAGGATAGTTAGGTTAGGTTAGGTTTGGATAGATGAACGCTTAACATAACATTCAAATAAAAACTAACCTAACCTAATTAACCTAGCCTTACTTAACCCAACTTAGGCTAGATTATCCCCGCCTAACAGAATTAAAAAAAAAAAAAAAAAGAATTGAGCCTGACCTGACGTAAGCAGACATAAACCTGAATATAACAAGACGGACCTGCATGGAAGTGAGTGGGACTGAATGGGATGGAATTAATCGAGCCGGATGTGAAATGAGCTCTATGGGTCTCAGTGGACCTATTTGAACTTGAAGAGGCGTAAACGAACCCAATATTTCACCTAAAATGATATAAACTGTCCTAAATAAACACAACATCCTTAACTGACTTGAACTTAGGTAACCAGACCTTTATTATCGAAATTTACTTAATTCAACCTTAATAGTAACTTAACTTTATTGACCTAATCTTGTTTTGATTAAGCTTATTTGATCTGAAAATTATATAACTAGACTGACCTGAAATTATTAAGTTTAATACGTGAAGAACTGATCTAATTTATCGTTAACTGGCCTAAGTTGATTTAACTTAACCTTATTTTGCCTTCATCGATCTAACAACTGTAACTGACCTGCAGGAACCTGAACTGGTCTGGTAGAGAGGACCATTTATAAACTGGTCACAACAATAGTTAGTTGATGCTTTACTCAGACAGAAACCACATGAGCCATTACGAATCCTGTCCTTCTGATGTTTTAGCACAGCGACGCGGGAAGGAGACCAATGACTGCGTGTGCGTGATTCGGGAAATGGACGTTCGTTGTGGTTGTAGTGTTGGTGGTCGTAGTGATGGTACGTGTAGTGGTAGTTACGGTTATAGTGATGGTAACAGTAGATATTAGAAGATGCAGTGATAGGCTTGGTTGATGGAAGTAGCGATGGCAGCTGTAGCTGCAGGGTAGTTTTAGTCGTAGAAGTGAGACAAAGTTTGGTGGTAGTTGAAGTTTTTATGTTGCTGGTAGAATTATAGTAGGTGTGATGATAGTCGTGGTTATAGGTGGTATTTTTTGTGTTGGTGGTAGCAGTAAGAGCAGCTGTAATGATAACTGTGTTGTAGTGGTGGTGGCAGGAGTGATGTTTAGCGTTGTTATTAGTAGCAAAACTTTGAGTGGTTAGAATCGTGGATATAGCCTTGAAGTGGTGATGGCAGGTGTAATTTTTGTGTTGGTGGTAGTAGTGGGAGTCTGAGTAAGTGTGATTACGATAATGTTGATGGTAGTGATAAAAGTAGGTGCGGTGACAGTCGTGGTTGTACAGCTGGTTGGAATTTTAGAGCTTTCAGCAGCAATGAAAGTACAGGTAGTTGAGGCGATAATCGTGATTGTTGAGTATTGTTGATGGCAGTAGTGATAGTGATAGTGGTAGTACTGTTAGCAGTAGTGCCCTTTAGTACAACAGGGTTACCTATTAAAACCTGTACATGACGCTGCTTCCTGCATTGATATTGTTACCTTTCCTAATAGGCTACAGAGTCCACTTTTTGCCAGGGAACTCGTAAAGGTAACCGCTGTACCCAGTAATCTTAATGCCGGAGTGATACCTGAGGCCTTTATGATGATGATGATGTTACGGGAAAAGTTGATATAAATTAGGGCTTAGACAAACGAAGAAGGTTGAAAATGAAAATAAATTGTTATCAGACGAAGAGAGATAGTGACGATGTTTGCTTGTCCTCTCTTTGCAGTTTCTGAATACTTACCACTCTGTGTCATACAAACCTGTGTTACGATGATTCTGTACCTTGACATTTCTAGGCCAGTTAGGAAACTGAACAGTTCAAGTTGCAAAATCTGGGTTCAGAATGATTAATATCAGAGAAGACTGTTTTCAGTCACGGGAAGATTCAGTCTCTTGATGACGATAACGTCGTTTATATCCTGATCTTGCTACCACCAGAATGATTTTACATTACTTATGAGAACCCCTTGTAGCATAGGGTTTTATGAATTTACAGCTAACTTGTACAGTTCGATAAGTCAAATAAGATTTATAAAATATTCTGAAGATATCACGAATAAAGTGCAAAAAATGTCATCGTACTGAAGGTGTAAAGGGGACACTAATTCATTGGTTTTTGTCTCTGCTAAATAACGAACGGATCTAAATCCGCATGACCCGTGACCTACAGAACAGCAATCGGCTTTTGACCTTGCAATCATGGTCAATATCTTTGCTTCGGCTGTCAGATTGAAAGACGGGGATTTGTTCCCGGCAATTTGCCTCCACTGTTAATGGTCGGTAATCAGATTTCTCATGCAAATTCTCCTAGGGGTGTTGGGTAAGTCTGTGATAACAGTGAATTGCCATTTTTTCCTGCAGTGTCTTTTGGGAGCGGAAAGAGAAAGGTGGGGAGATAGTTGAGATATTCAGGGGTAAGGCAAGACTGAGGGAGGTACGCTTCAGGAAATATTAAAAGAAAAAGCTAGGAATAATCAGCAGAAAAACGCATAAGACTAAACAAACAAAGGTGTAATAAAAACACAAAGAACACCTTTGATAGCCGCACCCACCACTGGAGTACCTAATGGAAAAGACATTGGTATTTACTGATTAATAATTTACATGACACACTTCTGGCTTATAGGCCGTCACAGTACATCAAACTGCCCAGTGCTCTGCTCAGTCTTTCTGTCACATTTATGGTTATTCCGGCATTACCCAAGTGTGCGGTAGACTAGTACTCGTGCATTATGTATTTCTTAGTGTGTATGTATGTGCGAGTAAGTATGCATGTATGCAGTGTACTGTCTTGCCCCTCTGTGTTATATTCATGGCTATTTAGGCATGGAGCTGGTAGCAGTCGACAACTAGTTTTTTATTACTGTTTGTGCATCCATGTAAGTATCCCCACCTCTCAGTACACATACTACAAGGCCTGGATCTCATCTTTAAAAACGGTAGTGACTGAGTGAATGATAAATTGAGAGGCACACACTGTATTTGGCTGCCTCTCTAGGTGCAGCAAAAATAGCAGGAAGGAACTGGAACTGCAAGAAGGAGGGGTAAAAGAATGAATAAAAGAAATCTCTCTCTCTCTCTCTCTCTCTCTCTCTCTCTCTCTCTTGTCACTGGCGTAGTTACCCCAGTAGCAAAGGGATGAAATAGAAGATAAGATGATAATGTAAGGAGAGAGAGGCGAGCCGTTAAGAACATTAAATAATTTTCTTATCAGTTTTGCTGGCTGTAAGGGTAACCCTAGACATCAGATGTGTGTGCCTATCGGTCAACTTTGCCTTCTGGACAGATAACACACTAGTTGTTTTTCCCATAAATTGCCCAGAAAATCCTTTTGTCCTTGACCATAGGGGGTAGTGTCTTACAGTGTGGGAGGAGCAAAATGAGAGTATTTGCCAATCGAAGCCTAAATAACACTTTCTTGGTTTTCTTCATGGCTCACTAATGGTTATGTGTGAGTTACGTAAAGCTCCCATTGACAGCACGTGCCTCTATTGTTTGTAAGTGGCTGTAGATCATTCTTAAGACAGCCTAGTGGTTAGTTAGGCGAGAGAGGCGGAGTAAGTCTGCTTTATAAGCTCGAGGACAATGTGAGAGAAACTTTTTTTTTTTACATTTCCACATTTTCACACTTTTTGTCGCTTACAGTCACGTTACTCTTTTGTTACATTTTGTTGCACTTTTCCTTGTATTTTCTCACATTACTCAGTACATGACTTTGATTACAAAACACACTGTTTGTGCACCATTTCCCATTTTTGGTTCACTTCTCCATTTACACTAGTGTGTGATTTATATCTGGATTATATCATCGAGTTCTAGTTTCCTCGAGCTCTGTGAGTACTTAGCCTCCACTGATTGTATTCTGGTTAGGTAAGGAATAACTAGTTTTATATTTGTAATCTGAGGCCTATGTGAATTCCCCTTTGTAAACCGAATCCTGATGTCTTCTTTGGTGAGTGTATGTTATAGTGTACAGTAAAGTTAAGTTAGCTTTCTTGTGAGTTTTACCTTACCCCTTTTGGTGTTAATTAAGGGTTAAGAGTACACCGTAATATACTCCCATAACAATATATATATGGAAGAACAGATGGGTGTTTGAAAAGAGATCATGTCGAGAGAATAAACTTCATTTGGAACGCACGTGAGTGAAGCAGAGACTGAAAAAGGAAACAAAAATAAAAAGGGGAAAATAAAAAGCAACGGAAAATCAGAAAATCTAGTGAAGAACATACTGAAACAGAGAGAGAGAGAGAGAGAGAGAGAGAGAGAGAGCAAATATGTTACTGGAGTGGGAAGGGTGCATGACAGGGCGTTGGTCCTAACAGTTTCCCCACCCCAGCCGTAACCCGAGTCGACCCTGTCACCCAACACCACACTATAGTTGGTGCACCTCCACCCCTGCGCCCATAGGACCTCAGTTTTATTTTAATCTCAGTAATTTTAGATGCTTCTCTTCAGCCCGGGAGAGGCTTTTAAAATTGGAAGGAGTAGATATTGCTTTCATTAACTTCTTTAGTATAAGACACCTTTCCTAGGTTGAATAGTTAGTTAGAGAAAGCAAGAATAAACTGAATATTAAGTTCCTTGACTCAGTGAGTTAACCTGGAGAAGAATTTCATATTTTACAACTAATTTCCTGTGGTCCAGCGTCAGAAAACAAAATACTTATCCTCTACATCTTTTCCATAGAAATCTTTCTTGCCTAGCAAAATACTGTGTTGTTATTTTCTTGTCACAGTTCAACAATCGGGATGGAACAATAGCACTCTTAGGCCAAGTTAATCTTCTCATGATCGCATCTTTTCAAGTGTCATATGCCGATTGTCGCCAGAAGATTTTATTCATCTTAGAGAGCATAGGAACCTGAGAATGTTAATGCTGTCATCATCAACTTTCTCACGACCACTTTTTGTCTAGCTTATTACAAAAGCCTCGCGGCCCCATTGGGCTACCCAACACTTGCTTCAAATGCTTTGAAGCAAGTGCTTTGCCCAGAAGAAAGTCTTTACTGAACAGGTACCATCACTGCCACCATCATTATCATCACAGCTACCACCACCACAACCTTCACCGTCACAGCCACTACTACAACTACCACCACCACCACAGCTACTACCACCACCTTCACTATCATCACAGATACCACCACCACCACAGCTACCAGCATTTTCTGCTGAATAGAATCGTCTGCTTTTAGCATCAGTGAAGTAATAGACACTGGATTGTAGATGTACTACCCTTTCTTTCTCTCTATCTATCTATCTCTCCAAAGACATATGAAACTCCAAAGAAATGCCTCGGTGCCTCTTCCAAGTGCTCACATTGCAACACTAATGGGGACAATATTTAGGGTCCGAAGCAACCCTTCAGAAATTTCAATCGACATCAAATTGAAACTAGCTCATCTGGGACCCAGTTCCAACCAATCTGCCAAGTTTCATCAGAATCCTTCTTCCAGTTTTGGTTTCACTACACACAGACACACACACAGACACAGACACACACAGACACACAGACACACACACACATACACACACACACACACACGCACGCACGCACGCACGCACGCACGCACGCACACACACACACACACACACACACACACACACACACACACACACACACACACACACACACACACACACACACACACAGGATTTTAGAATAATGGATTCAAACGTCCCTCCTCTTTTCTAGTCTGATGGCTCTGTAGCTATTTCTTCTACTGATAAAGCAGATCTCTTTGCTCAGACTTTCTCCTCCAATTCCACCTTAGATGATTCCGGTGCTCTTCCTACTCGCTTACTCCCTCTGACTTCCTCATGCCTGACATTAAAATCTCATCAGCTGATGTGTTTTCTGCCATGGCCTCAGTACTAACAAGGCATATGGGCCTGATGGAGTCCCTCCTGTTGTCCTCAAGAACTGTGCTTCTGTGCTTACACCCTGCCTAGGTAAACTCTTTTGTCTCTGACTGTCAACTAGTGGTTTTCCTTCTTGCTGGAAGTTTGCTCTCATTCAGCCAGTCCCAAAGAAGGGTGACCATTCCCAACCCTCTAACTATCATCCAATTTCTTTAACATCCTGTGTCTCAAAAGTTTTCGAGTCTATTCTTAACAGAACAATTTTAAAGAATCTTTTCTATCACAACCTTCTTTCTGATCGTTGTATGGGTTCCGTCAGGAACGCTCCACAGGCGATCTTCTCACCTACTTTTCAGACTCCTGGTTATCCTCCTTTTGGGACTTTGGCGAAAGCTTTGCCATTGCACTTGACATCTCAAAGGCTTTCGATCGAGTCTGGCATAAATCTTTAATTTCCAAACTGCCTCTTGCGGTTTCTTTCCTTGTATCTGTGTCTTCGTCTCTAGCTTCCTTTCTGGTCGTTCTGTAGCCGCTGTTGTAGACGGCCCTCGTTCTTCTCCTATAGGCTTTCTATTTTATGAAGGCAGTTTGGGTGGGGCCTCCTAAGACCTCACACTGCTAGCTCTGTTGCCACATTGCCGCCACACACGTGCTCCTCTCTCTCTCTCTCTCTCTCTCTCTCTCTCTCTCTCTCTCTCTCTCTCTCTCTCTCTCTATATTAATATTTATATTAACTGCTTCTAATTTTATTTTCTTTATTTTTTTCTCTTGTTTTGACTTTTGATAGGCAAGCTTCCATGGCGGGAGACTGACCGAGTATGACCCGCACACCTCTCGTGTCACTGCACTTGACAACGTCGCAAAAGCAACGCTGAAAAGTCTCATGAGATTTATACTATAGTATAGTTTTCTTTTAAAATTATATCTATGCAGAGTATTTAAAAGTTATTTATACGTAGTTAATAACTTATAATAGGAAAGAGAGAGAGAGAGAGAGAGAGAGAGAGAGAGGTGAGCAGGAGTAATTATGCGTGTGTGGCTGCAGTGATGTGGCAACTGAGCTAGTGGTATGAGGTCTTAGGAGGCCCCACCCAAACTGCCTTCATAAGATCGAAAGCCTATAGATCTGTCAACAGTGGTGTTCCTCAGGGCTCTGTCCTATCACCAACTCTCTTCCTATTATTCATCAATGATCTTCTAAGCTGTACATGTAACCCTATCCACTTGTATGCTGATCTCCATTTGGTTCCCACAACGTCCATCTCTGCAGTTACCTCAACAAATGAGGGATGAGGCTATGGCACACCTAATGTCTGACTTGGCTCGTATTTCTGACTGGGGTAAAAATAATCTTGTTGTTTTTATTGCACCAAAGACTCAGTTCTTACACCTATCAACCCAACAAAATCTTCCACAGGAGTACCCACTAATGTTTAATAATATCCAGCTTAATCCTGCATCATCCTTGAACATGCCTGGGGTTTCATTCACTCGAGACTTATCTTGGAAATTTCATATTACATCTCTCGTAAAATCTGCTTCCAAGAGATTAGGTGTGCTAAGCCGACTCTGTACATTCTTTACCCCTGCACAGTTGTTGACTTTATACATGGGTTTTATTCGGCCCTGTGTAGAGTACAACTCTCATGTGTGGGGAGGCTTCCCACTTACAGCTCATCTCAATAGGGTGGAATCAAAGGCTTTTCGTCTCATTAACTCTCTTCCTCTTACTGGCTCCCTTCAACCTTTGTCTCTTCACCGCACTGTTGCATCTTTATTTCTCTTCTATAGCTACTTCAATGGTCATTGTTCCTCTGAACTGTCTGCTTGCATCCCTCCTCCTCTATGACAGGTGTGTAGCACCTGTCTAGCAACAAACTCTCATCCCTTTTCTGTCCAACTCTCTAATGCAAGAGTTAACCGTTACTCCCAGTCTTTCATTTATGCAACAGGTCAACTCTGGAACTGTATCCCTCTGTCTGTATTTCCTTCTTCCTATGATCTCCAGTCTTTCAAACGAAATGAATGGATCTTGAATTTGGCTCTCTGTTGAATTTTTTCTTTTCTTCTTCTTGGAAGGAGCGGTTTGCTGGCTTCTGGCCTTAGGTTCCTTCTTCCTTGCATAAAATAAAAACTAACACCAAATAGGTGTGGATTAATAGCATTAGGGACCTGAGGCTAATAGTTCTGCATAAAGATCCTCCTACACACACACACGCACACACACACACACACACACACACACACATTATACAGAATATATATATATATATATATATATATATATATATATATATATATATATATATATATATATATATATATATATATATATATACGAAATCATTGTTATAAGCCTCAATGCCATAAAAAGAAAAGACGTTGATACTATTTTCTATTTACTAGAAGTTGATGCCGAAAAAACAAAATATATTGTTGCCATTCTTGAAGCTCTCCACAAGCTTGCGACCTTAGGCTTAAGCCTCATTTGCTTTAATGTAAATCTAACCCTGATACCAGACTAACGCAAGAAAGCCTTGGTTTAATCACGCTTGTTCTAATGCTGTCCGCAACAAGGAGAAGGCCTACAAAAGGTACCGGAGCCAACCCACCCCTGAATCACATAATCTTTACGTTTCTGCCCGGAATCGTGCTAAGTCTGTTCTTCGCTCTACTAAAAATAATTTCATCCATACTAAATGCTCTCAACTCTCCAACTCGAATTCTTCCCGCTCCTTCTGGCACCTTGCCAAAAATCTTTCTAACAACTTTACCTCATCATCCTTCCCTCCTCTTTTCTACTCTGATGGTTCTGTAGCTATTTCTTCTACTGATAAAGCAGATCTCTTCGCACAGACTTTCTCCTCCACTTCCACCTTAGACGATTCCGGTGCTGTTCCTCCATCACTTCTCCCCTCTGACTTCCTCATGGCTGACATTAAAATTTCTTCAGTTGATGTATTTTCTGCCATTACTGGCCTCAGTACTAACAAGGCATATGGGCCTGATGGGGTCCCTCCCGTTGTTCTCAAAACTGCGCTTCTGTGCTTACACCCTGCCTAGGCAAACTCTTTCGCCTTTGTCTGTCAACTTGTACCTTTCCTTCTTGCTGGAAGTTTGCTCTCATTCAGCCAGTCCCAAAGAAGGGTGACCACTCCCAACCCTCCAACTATCGTCCAATTGCTTTAACGTCCTGTATTTCAAAGTTTTCGAGTCAATTCTTAATAGAAAAATTTTAAGGCATCTTTCTATCACAACCTTCTTTCCGATCGTCAGTATGGGTTCCGTCAGGGACGCTCCACTGGCGATCTTCCCACCTACCTTTCAGACTCCTGGTCATCCTCCTTTCGGGACTTTGGCGAAAGCTGCCATTGCACTTGACATCTCAAAGGCTTTCGATCGAGTCTGGCATAAATCTTTAATTTCCAAACTGCCCTCCTACGGTTTCTATCCTTCTATCTGTGCCTTCATCGCTAGCTTCCCTTTCTGGTCGTTCTATAGCTGCTGTCGTAGACGGCCATCGTTCTTCTCCTAGATCTATCAACAGTGGTGTTCCTCAGGGCTCTGTCCTATCACCAACTCTCTCTTCCTTTATTCATCAATGATCTTCTAAGCTGTACATCTAACCCTATCCACTCATACGCTGATGACTCCACCCTTCACCTTTCCATTCGGTTCCCGCAACGCCCATCTCAACAGTTACTTCAAGAAACAAGGGATGAGGCTATGGCACACCTAATGTCTGACTTGGCTCATATCTCTGACTGGGGTAAAAATAATATGGTTGTCTTTAATGCATCTAAGACTCAGTTCTTACACCTATCAACCCGACAAAATCTTCCACAGGTATACCCACTAATGTTTAATAATATTCAGATTAATCCTGCATCATCCTTGAACATGCTTGGGGTTTCATTTACTCGGGACTTATCTTGGAAAGATCATATTACATCTCTTGTAAAATCTGCTTTCAAGAGATTGGGTAAAGTGCTAAGCCGACTCCGTTCCTTCTTTACCCCTGCGCAATTGTTGACTCTATACAGGGGTTTTATCCGTCCCTGTGTGGAGTACAACTCTCATGTGTAGGAAGGCTCTCCACATACAGCTCTTCTCAATAGGGTGGAGTCAGAGGCTTTCGTCTCATTAACTCTCCTCCTCTTACTGACTCCCTTCAACCTCTGTCTCTTCATCGCACTGTTGCCTCTTTATCTCTTTCTATCATTCCTTCAATGGTCACTGCTCCTCTGAACTGTCTGCATGCATTCCTCCACCTCTACGACGGGCGCGTAGCACCCGTCTGGCAGCAAACTCTCATCCCTTTTCTGTCCAACTCTCTAATGCAAGAGTTAACCGTTACTCCCAGTCTTTCATTTATGCAACAGTTCAGCTCTGGAACTGTCTCCCTCTGTCTGTGTTTCCTTCTGCCTATGATCTCCAGTCTTTCAAACGTAGTGTGTCCAGGCATCTCAAAATGATCGGATCTTGAATTTGGCTCTCTATTGTATTTTGTTTTTCTCTTGGAGGGAACTGTTACTGCGGGCTCATGGCCTTTGGTTCCTTCTTCCTCGCATAAAAAAAAAAAAAAAAAAAGTTGACATTAAGTCAGTGGCCTGAGTATTGAAGCTGAGAAAATATAAAGCGGGGCTTCGGTTCATTAGCTGAGTCTTAGCTCATTCTGAGGACATATGTGTGGGTTTTGTGTGGAGCAGTATCACTCACTTAAGTTCATGAGGATCTGTGTGAATGCAGATGAAGACATTCTCAATCTCTTTCTGGACGGCGATTCTGTGTACAGAGACGTGACAGCACATACGAACGTACACAGCCAAAACACTTCTACTCAGTTCATCCGAGTATGCAGGTCAGTGACGTCACGTGGCTGCCCGGGGGTGCAAAGGGGGTTACCATACAAAGAAAACAACATTGAATTGGGGAACTATACTAATCTCTCTCTCTCTCTCTCTCTCTCTCTCTTGTATAGGTGTATATTTGTACATTTTCATGTTACTAGGTGTCTGTGAATCCACACACACACACACACACACACACACACACCGTGGGATATTTAAACAACATGAAATTTTAGACGAGATAATTTGCTTCATTAATTTAGAGTACTTTTTTTTTTCACCTCTATGTTATATTAGGTTTCTGTTTAGGACTTGAATTCTGAAAAACACGCGAGACCGAACAAATGAAGTTATAACTTCCACTGGCAAGTTTACTTGGTTACATATGTAATTAACTAATTTTTTTTGTTGAATCTTTGCCTGGTTGAAGTGATTTCTGGCCACGGTAGCATACAAAGAGGTTTTCCATCTGTTGAAGTTTACCCAAAAAATCACTTGGTGTCATTAAACCACCTGGCCTCCAACTAGTTACTTCATTCCATGTTTTCACCTATTGATACTTGTGAGCCAAGAAACTCATACTGGGGAAATTTGTAAGCAATATATCCACCAAAATAGCGCAGTCCTTCTGTGTTCATTTCCTTTTCAAATTCTATGAGGGGAATATTATCTGGATTTATGCTACATGTGTATTCCTGTTCATGATTTTTGTATGGCTCATCTATAGAGGTGAAAAGCATAGTAGATAAACATAGTTCTTGCTGTAAGGACTCCTTCTCGCTCTCATTTGGACCGGATATAGTTGTGTGTTTCCTACTGAAATGTTCCCCCACTACTGTTACATCAGCACTTTCGTTATTATATTATATTGGCCACCTAACAGCTTGTTTTCTTTTCCAAGGAGATGGGTTCTTATTCTGTTCTTGAATATAACAGGTGAGGGATGTTCATCAGAAACACTCATTTGTCTTATATCTTCATCATCAGCCGTTTGAGTATCCACTGCAGGACCGGCCTATCCCGACCGAAGTCGGGACGATACAGCCATTGTATCTCTACCAAGTAGCTTAGGCTGTCTGGTAGAGATTGTATGTAGGGTGAGAAGTGCTTGTAAGTGTAATTGTAGTGTTGGAGTAGCTTTGGATGTATGTGTAGTCTGTGAACCGAGTGTAATCGGCCCGCGCAAGCCGACTGGGTGCAAGCATATTTTACAGTAAGCGACACTGGTTCAACCACAGCACCCCTTGTGTCCGCCAATGCAGTACGTGGCCAGGTGAACACTCCCAAAGTTTATTACCCTGGCGGGGCGCGAACCCTGGTCCACCCGTGTACGAAACGCACACTCTACCACTGTACCACAGAGGCTCCTTGTCATATATATATATATATATATAGATATATATATATATATATATATGTGTGTGTGTGTGATATATATATATATATATATATATATATATATATATATATATATATATATATATATATATATATATATATATATATGTGTGTGTGTGTGTGTGTGTGTGTGTGTGTGTGTGTGTGTTATTGTGCTGTGGAGCTAGAAGATGTGGTGGAGTGTGGTAAGGCATGATGCAAGATGTATGTATCTTGGTATGGTGTAGAGTGGTGCTAGGTGTGGTGGAGTGTGGTAAGGCATGATGCAAGATGTAGGGAAGGATTAAGTGTCGAGGTCAAGCACAGATTAAGGTGCGTCACGCTGAAGAGTGGTACACACACACACACACACACACATTCACACATACATGTACCAGTATATATATATACAAGATATATATATATATATATATATATATATATATATATATATATATATATATATATATATATATATATATATATCGTAACCCTCATAAAGAAACTGCCGCCTAGGTGTAATAGTTACAAAGTTTTAACAGAAAAAATGCATTGGACCCTTCAGATTTCTTGTGCACGTCGCATTGAAATCTCTGAGACTTTTTTTTACCTATTCATTATTAAGAACGGCGAATAAAAACTACTTAAGACACAGCATTCTACCTAACAAAAGGCACCAGTTCACTAAAAGACACATGACTGTATGAAATTCCATGACTCTAGAGTGAATGCTTTCTGAAATCTGGCACGGAAAATAATTCTCTGCACCACCTATTGTTGTTGATCCCAGTGATAACAATACCCTCCTCGGACTTCGTCAAGTGGAGGGTAAAAAACAAGTTGGTGGGAGCTCGTGTTGTATTGCGTAAGGATTCCTTGTTTTATTTTATCATCACCAGATTATCATTATCTGATTAAGGGAGCCTCCAGGTAGTGAAGGAGTTAATGAAGGATGTATTAAGCCTCAAAATTCTAAGTCTCTACTGGAGTGAATAAAGTCGTCAGGAGATGGCAAGAGTTAACTATAAAATGCCATATGCTTGAAGGGACTAATTGCCTCCTATTAAATTATAGTCTTACCTGGAAACTGAATGAGCAGGTTATTTGATAATTACCGATGCATCCAATCCAAGTTAATTTGTACTTGTTTTGGTATCTTTTTGAAATATATTCTTTTTTCAACCAGATTGTTTTATTCAGGTCAGAAGAATTATCTAACAATGAGAGAGTTAATGGAGGTTTTATCTACCTCCATCGTTTAAAAAAGGAAACTCTCAAGCAGACCAAAGTCGTCTGAAGATATCAATAAAAAAACAGAACAATACTTCACATGAGGTTTAGTTGTCTCTCTCGGTACAAACTAGCATGATATGTGTCGGCCATATTATAAGAATTGATGCGAGAAAGTGTGAGCAAGACCCTATTAATTTATGGTTAATACCTGTAATTGTTAAACATGATCATCCTACATATCCACGTTACGGAGTGCAATCAGCAACAATAAGAATGGTCAGGCATGTCCTATAATCATTTCCTGTCCCAGGGCTAAGCTGGCATGTTCTAAAATCGTTACATGCCTAAGAAATTATCGCAAAAAATGGAAGCTTGTTCACACTTTTGTGCTCTCAGATTCAACAACACGCCCTTTGTCTTAAAAGGCGGTGTCACATGAGTGGGTTTTTCTGCCAGCTTCTCCCAGACAACTCAATGGCGAATGCGATTTTTTCATGATGGCTGACGACTTTCCCGGTGACTGTGGCTACAAAGGCCCGTATGACAGTACTTCTTTAAGCCCTTGACTCCGAAGCCGATACTATTTATTTTATTTCTGCTACCTTCAGAGGATTGTAATGATTAAGAAAGGCCTCAAGTAATGCAGGAGTTAATGAATGATATATCTGCCATCTCCAGTTCGAGAAAACTCTCAGATCCAAAAAAGGCCTGAAAGTAGCAAAGAGATAATAATAATAAAAAAAAATGCTTCATCGGAGTAAAGTGCTTAAAACTTGACAAGAAAATGTTGCCAAGAGCGATCGTGTGACAGTGTGGTGCTGATGACAGGAAACACTGAGACGGGGCAGAGAAGATAATTGTTGGTTTATATGTCATGTATGGAGTAATTTTGACCGGGATGTAGTGAGAAAGGGTATGGGAGGAGGGAAGGGAGCGAATTGTTGAAAGGTCATTAGAAATGATACCGATAGCTGACGAATAAATACATGGTAGTCAATTAAATAGCAGAATGACGTTGATCGTGATGAAGATGATAGCGAAGATGACTGACGATCATAGTCCTGGCGATGTTAATGGTATTAATAAAAACAAAGAAAATGACTCTGATGGTGCTCAAACTAATATAACAATGAACATGATGGGGTTGGTCATCATGTTTTAGAAAAGGATGATCGTTAACAATAATACTGATTGCTATAGCAACACTTTCTCCCTGACGATTGTATTCAGTTTGGGACAAATTTTAAGTACTGGGAACTAGATACTCTCGTAATATCAATTAACTTCTTCAGTAGTAGAGTTTAATAAAATCACTTAATAAAATCGCTTGGTGACGGGGATGAGAATAACAGTGACAATGATGATAATGATGATGCCAATCAAATATACTGTAATTCTGTGTGCGTGTGTGTGTGTGTGTGTGTGTGTGTGTGTGTGTGTGTGTGTGTGTGTGTGTGTGTGTGTGTGTGTGTGTGTGTGTGTGTGTGTGTACAGCAGCCGAAATTGGAAAAAAAAGATTTCGATTAAACTTGGCAGGATGGTAGCCTCTGAGTCGCAGACGGGCCCGTTTCAATTTCATTAGGGGTGTTTTAACCTCTAATTATTCCCATTCGTTTTACATTGTGCCGAAAGAGCATTTTTTCTTTTTTCCGTGGGGTTCACTGTGTAGACAAGCTGGATGCGAACAAGATAAAGTGCGGTCCAGAAACGGCTCTCATTTTAAGTGCCGAATGGCCCAATAGGGCCGCTGAACACTTGTGATCGCTATAAACAAGAGAACGATGACATCGACGAGTGTAGTTAAGCCCAGGAATCGATTTAATCCTACCAGAGAGATGACTAACGCAGTCTGACGCAAAATGACTTGTAGATTTTCCGGGGGGTCAGTTTCTGCTCAACTCAATCTTCCACAAATTGCATTTTATTCTCACACACCCAAACCTGTTTGAATTACTCTCCACGCACACAATTCTTGCTCTATCTTGGGAATCAAAAGCAATGCTAAGTAAACACGACTCTTTGCACTTTAGTGGAATCAACAGAGAATGCTACTTTCTTGTTTGATTGTTGTTTTATGAAAGTGATCCTGAGATTTTATGGCACTCCCAAAACGACTCGTCCTGCATGACTTGCTCTTCTACTAAGCTCTTAATCTTATTTAGTTCGGTGGTATTTCGCACTAACGCGACATAAACACAAAATCGAGCAACTTTTAATCCTGACAAATTTTTCACTGTTCCAAGAAGGGGCAAATAATACATCAATTTTATGATCATTCTTTGGTGACATTCTCAGTATCCCATGAGAATATAGGTTCCAGGTAAAGCTTTTTCTTTCTGTTTTTTAATAGTGCCTTGTGATTATTGTCATTTATTGTTGACTACTGGTAGTGTTAGTCCCTTCATTAAGATGATGTCTTTTGTAATTTATTCCTGCTCTCACCAAGCGAGTTTATTTAGCTAAGGGGACATTTTATGATTTGGAAAGGTTAGATATAGTCGTAGTCGGCCACTTCTATTAATGCACTTAATTGTAATCACTGAAGAAAAGCTGCCCAAATTAGCTTCATTATAATGAAAAATTCACCTTCACGCTGGCGGGGTAAAATAGTATAGCAAGAAACAGCACTGACCTTGACAAGTGGGTGTAGAATTCGTGTCTTCTGTCTTGTTCTTGTTTACGAGTATCTGGCACGCCTACTTAGCCGGTCATATTTTTCTTCTGACAGGTTTTGTGGTTTTCTTCCCTGCCTACCTTGCTCTGTGTTGGTAGCTCGATCTCTTTGCTTGTGTGTGTTTGTATGTGTGTTTACTTTTTTACTTTGCGGTCCTTATCCGTTCATGCCGAGCACGTATTTTGTTTTATATATATTGTGACTAAAGCTAGATGAATAAATATCCCTCAGGGCGAAGGAATGAACCCCAAGATCCCTTCACAACAGTAAATGTCTCCTAAGCCGAATAAAATCTTTAGCAGTTCCAGAATGTAAGGTACCTAATACAATGATGTTCAAACAGTTGGTGACTATCTTCACGATCAAAGGTCTTCTCTTCACCTTCTTAGAAATGTATGACACTAGGCAGGATGAAATAAGAAAATTCTTCTGATTCTTTCAGTGTCCTTCACTCCATCTTTCATTAATAATTTTTAAAACTCATCATTCCTTCAGAATCCTTCTCCCATCTTAACTCAAGCTATCTCGAATTCTCTCTCTCTGTCTCTCTCTGTCTTTGTCTCTGTCTCTGTCTGTCTGTCTGTCTGTCTGTCTGTCTGTCTGTCTGTCTGTCTCTGTCTCTCTCTCTCATGTTCCTTCTTCGCCAAACATTCACATACTGTCGTACTACTTTACCCCTTCCTTCCTCCTTTGCTTATTTTCTCTAACTTTATCCCTTCTTTTTCCTTCTCTCACTAGCTCGCTAATCCATCCCGCCCAATACTCAAGCACTCCCACACCTACACTCTGCATCCCCATCCCCTCTTCCCTCCTCTCTTCTTCCTCAGAAACTCTGCTCTTCATTTACTTTTATACGTCTCTGTCTCTGTCTGTCTGTGTGTCTGTCTGTCTGTCTGTGTGTGTGTCTGTCTGTCTGTGTGTCTGTCTGTCTGTCTGTCTGTGTCTGTCTGTCTGTGTCTGTCTGTCTGTCTGTCTGTCTCTCTCTCTCTCTCTCTCTCTCTCTCTCTCTCTCTCTCTCTCTCTCTCTCTCTCTCCGCCTAATACCCAAGCACTCATGGTGGTAGATGGTGGGGACCATCATCCACATACTTGATGTAGTACTGTCCAATTTTTCCTCCCTCTTTCTCATTCTATCTCTTTGTCTGACCTACGCTCTTCTTACTTCTCTTTTTTCTTCCTGTCACTTTTAAATACACTTCTTTCCATTTCAGGAGGCTCTACACCGAGTGGTAAGCCTAATGGTTTCCTGTAACCCAGGAAACCACTTACGATGGTGAGTGGTAACCATATAGCCAGATTATGGGATGAAGTGGAGCTTGCTCTGGTGCCCCTGTTGACTGGGTGGAGAGATGCAAAGGCAATGTCCACCCAAGAATCAAACCTGCGCACTGTTCCCCGCGCCATGCTAAAGCGAGACGCTGTCAGCCGCAAGGGAACATCAGTTCACTGCACAGGACTGCACTGCAGGGACGGTTGCTTGGCCACGGTTGATGGGTCTGCTCGGCTAGACAGAATGGGGTTGATTAACGACAACTACAACGCAAGCACTCACACACTCATGCCTCTTTCTCCTTCCTCCCTGGTTGTCTTTTTCCAACTTTTTTTTCCTACTCGCGCCAGGAAGAAGCAAGCATCCTGCCACTCTGCCATTTGGCTCGCCAGTTTTGGCCAGTTTTTTGTACTCTGTCCACTTTAACTTGGTCTAAATCAGTCAACTGTCTACTATGAGTGCTGAGCTGCAGCGAGCGATCGACACTAGCGTACGGTGCTAACCAAGAGAGGGTGCTGTGGAAAGGATATAGAGCCGCAGTATTGTTTTATTGTACCACTGAATAACGGATAATACGTTACAAAAGGACGAAAATCTCTGCCAGTGGGTGTGGGGCCTTCACCCAGTACTGACCTAACTATAATGAAGGTAACCGGAACAGCGCAAGTTGTATTTGCTGGTAAACAACATAAGTACAGTTAATAGACTTAAGTCACGGAATGATGGTAAAAATTTTCACCTAACAGAGATTAGATACGATTCCTTGTCTTCCTTCTCCTTCACATCATCACATGGTCGTCGTCGTCGTCATCATTAAATCCAACTGTGACTATCATTGTTACGATTATCTTATTTGTATGTATATTTTGCATATATGCAGTATCTGCTGTACACACAGATAAGATAGTAACACATCAGCACTATTTTTCACCATCGTACCACCTGCATCATTGTCATCTCGATCACCGCAACTATCAACATTATTACGAACACACTTATCATCATTATGAACTTAATTGTCACCATTCTCACCAAAATCACCAAATTTACCAGTGATCGTCTCATTCACCACCACTGTCACATTTCATCATCATTATCATCAGAGAAGTAAGTCAGAAAGCCATTCCGTCACATCATATGGATTAGAGTTTGTTGCATGGCTGGATACTTTCTCGTGTAATTCTCGTTAGTTGGAGTCTGAAATTGTTAGTGCTTATGCAAGACACCTGCTTTACCCCTTCGATATGTTATAATCTTTCTTTAATTGATGCCATCGCCAGACGACTTCTTGATCCTCGGGGAGACTTTTTGATCTCGAGGGGCAAAATTCATCTTGTAATAATCCATTCAGCACCAGGATGGTCTGCACACCACTACACTATACACTGGCATATTTCTGTGCATATCGCTTGGATAAATAATGAGTAGACAAGAATATAGGATCTCGATATTTACGTGTCTGTGTGGTTTAACCTTTTGGGCGAATAAATTATTTTAAACGGCCTAAATAAAAGGAAAAAAAAAAAAAAAAAGGACGAAATGGTGTCTGGAGTTATTTCGGCCAAGGAACAATGGACCGAGTTTGACTCGAGTTGGTAGAGAAATATAGGAATAGCACCAAAGTGAAGAAAATATATATCTATTTGGAAGAAAGAAGGAAGGAAAGAAACTGACCAAATACAGTAGGTCTCCACCACAGTGTAGATAACTAACAAATAAGCAAAGATTCGGCATGTGAAATGTGAGAGTAATTTACTCCATCAGTACGAGGACCTCTATTCTTGCTGCCACTGGACAATTTTACAGAAAGTTTATGAAAGACGTATTGCGCTGAAAAGGTTAATGAAGGCTACTCTGTATACCTAATTCCTCCAGTCCAAATAGTCTTTCCTGTACTGGTTAAGCCCGTCTGAAGTTAGCCATAAAACATAAAAAAGATAAAATTAAAAAGGCAATAGGAATGACAACAACACACTCCTCATTCCACGTCTCCCATCGTCGTCCACCACCTTCCAACTCCTTCTTCTTTCCTTCCTCGTCTTCTCTTTCACTACTTTCCACTCCTTCCTTCCACTTCTCTTTGATCACCACCTGTTCACGCCTTTCTTTCCACCTTCATCTTCCTCTCTCTTCCATTCTTTGTCACCCTCTCCTACCCCCTTCTTCCATTTTCATTTCATCCTTCTCCCCCTCCTCTTCTTCTTTCACCCCTTCCTTGCCCTTCTCCTCCTTTTCCTCCACTCCTTCCTTCCCCCTCTCTTCCTCTTTTTTCTTCCTCCTCGTTTTTATCCAGTCATTCCTTCCCCTCCTGCTTCTCTTCCACCCCTTCCTTCTCTTTCTCTACCTCTTTTCCTCTTCTCCCGCCACCGTCCACGCCTTCCTCCTCCTGCTCCCCCACTTCCTTTTCCATTACCCTCCCTTTTCCCTAATTTCTCCTCCTCTCCCAACACTTTCCACTCCTTTTTTTCTTCATCCTCCACCCTATTCCTTTTTCCTTTTTTTAATTCTCTTCTAATTTCTCCCTTCCTTCCTGCTCTCCCTCCCCTCCCTTCTTCTCCTCCTCTCCTACTACTTTCCTTCTCCTCGTTCATCTCTTCGACCCCTTCTTATCCCGTCCTCCTTCTCCTTTACGCCCTGATTTCTCTTTCTTGTTTCCTTCCACCCTGTCCTCCCCGTGCCCTCCTCTTCCACCTATCCTCTTTCTCTGGCGGCGATGAGGAAAGAGGAAGAGGGGAGGCTGGGGCTCAGGAAGCGTGAGTTGAAAGTCTTAGATCCGCAGTTCTAAACTTTCTTTAGGGTCCTTTGTGTATGTGCTTGCTTGTTTACAGTTTTATCTTCCCCTGTACATCAAAGACGTCACAGCCCAAGAAGACAAATTTTAAGAGTATACTGCAGAAAAAGCAATTACTACTAATAATTAACTGATGTGAAACTTGTTTACCATAAAAATAGGCTTAGATCCTTTGCAAACACGAACCCAGGTGTAGAGAACAGGAAGGTCACCGTAATGTTCAAACAGAAGGGGTGTTGGTGTATTATGTAAGTTTTTGCATTCGTGACTCAGCGCTGTTGGCTATATCTGTCTTTGTGGTCAGCTAGGTAAAACAAGAGACAAAAAAAACAGAACTGGAAGGAAACTGAAACACTATTTCTCCCAGCCGATATACTTTCACTCTCTCTTGTGTCTGCTGTTCTCTTTACTTTCAGATAAGAATATGGCTTGTAAGATGAGCAGAAATATATCCTAAAATGTGACTGCTCTGAAGATGATGAGTCAGTCAGGGAATCAGAACTATAATATTGATACTACACAGTTTTGAAGGTCATTTCCAAGACTCTCCAAAGCGGGTGTAAATATCACATACACTATCACCTGATGGTGGGATGGACACGCCCCACGTATATTACACTGCCAACCTTGACAGACGCGGTGCATTTTCAGAGCAACATCCTGTGGTCACTGTGTACAGGAAATGAGGTTCCTGTGTGGAGCCTTGATGCGATAAAAGTGTATTAGCGGTGCATTGAAGAGTATTCATATTACAACGGGTTTCATAATCTGGGTCAGATTAAATGAACCGATATTTTTACAGCTTCGATTTCATGTTATCACCTCCTCCAAACATAGACGGAAATTATTTTTTATCTCAGTCTGTCTGTGTTTCTGTCTGCCGGATTCCAGTTTATAGAAGGATCCTTCTAAAAATCTGTGACGATAAAATATTGACTCAGGGATGAAGTGCTAAAAGTCTGATGATGGTCAGCCAGAGCAGAAAGACTCTGTGGTAACTTTAACTTACTACTAGAGTTGCGGAGGTTTTCACTTTACCGAACACCTCAAACATTTTTTACTGACTGTAAAGAACACAATTCTCATATGTTTAAAAACATTTCGCTGTTTTTGTTCATTAGATGTGAATAACTCTTTGTTGAGTAATAAAGTACTCCACAAATCTTTTCCATCTGTTCACTATGATGACGTCCTTCTTATTTCAGTCCTGCTACTGCCAGACAACTTTATTCACCATAAGAGAGACGTTTCGATCATGAGGGATTAGACAGAACCTTCATTTATCCATTCAGTACTATGGATTATTCTTAAGTTCCATAAATAATCTGTTCATTAGCAAGATCAAACGAAAAAAATGCGTAATCTAAATGAAGGATTAGGCTAAATCAGATGCTATAAAGACTTCAGTTCAGAGTGAAGTTACGTTATATCAAAGAACACTGGATATAAGAGAACTGGATGACATAACAGCGAGGTAGCGAAGACAGGGGGACTAGAGATGTCACAGCCACAACATTATCTGTCTGCCTGAAAAGCGTGTAAACTTAAAAGTAACTGTTCTCCATATTACTTCACAGTTTAATCTGTGAGGGGATCTGAAGCATTTAACCTTCAGACCGTGAGTGGTCACTCCTAATCTGAATAAATTGATCCTGAGGCAGCCAGAATAAATTACATTAAGTAGTCAGGGTTACACAAAGGTTAAGGCGAGTCTGCGGCCTTATGTTTCCCCCCTTTTCACTCGTATGCACAGCCACGAACTATCTCTCATCCTCAGCTCCATTGAAAGCCAAGCTCTCCTCCTCTTGCTGCAACCCCTCGTCGTCGTTAGCCTACCACAGCATGCTATGGGTAGGTTATTACATAAGGGATGGCTGAGGTTTACTGCTCATATAATGCAATTCAGGGATGAGTGACTGGTCATTATTGCCTTAAATTTCTGGACCGAGCATCCTAGCCCTGGGCTTCTACGCCCCTGATGGTGCAAAAAATGAGTAGATGATGGTTGGATGAGGGATAAATTATAAGCGAGGTTGAAGGCCATGCAACTGTTGTTTAGTACTTTACTTACTATGTATCTATTTGTCTGTTATAATAACTTTTGTCTGTCTGATATGGTTGAGTTTGAAATTGGCACACATATCATATGGCGGTCTGGGAAGAGGTGATTCGATTTTGGTGCAGATCAAAGGTCAAGGTCACATGGGTGTGCCGTCTCTGTGCTCTCTGAACACCTCTGATATACTGTAGAGTTATTTTTTTTTTTAATGTGCCAAAGTTTTTTAGAGTTGTGCATTTCGCTGATGGAACTGTTATCAGTGCAACAGGTTTAGGTTGTTCCTTTGTAAACAGTGCGATGAACACAGCATGGTTAACTTTCTCATAGTCGTGTATTAACTATTGTTTCATCCCAGCTCTACGTCCGCCGATTTTATTTTTAGCAAAGGATGAACACAGGAGACTGAGAATGTTGTTACTGTCACCATCAACCCTTTCATGGAATGGGCAACACTATTATTCTATATTGGCTGACATCAGACGACTTTATTCAGGCAGGAGTAGGTAAAAGAAAGCCAAAAAGTGTTTTAAAAAAAATGCTAAAAACTTATAGTTCTCGGGCATGATATTTTCCATTGGTTGACGCATTTTTCGTCATAATCGCAAATCCACCAGACGATTTTATTCAGCTTAAATAAACTGTCATGTAGTGAGGGGTAATTAAGGCTACATGTAACCTCTTCATCCCGGATAAAATCGTCCGTTGGCAACAATAACGTAATATATAGGACAGCATCGTACGCAAGAGGTTGAAACTACCTAAACCTATTGCGTACTCATGTCGAGGAGAAACATCAAATCTTTCATTACGATTTTCTCTTTTTTCAGTTTCTCCTTGCAATGTGCTGACAGTTCTATTCAACTTAAGAGGGACTTTTCGAAGTGGAGGGTTTGATACAGCCTTCTATAACCTAAGTTCACTATTATATTGTTCTCAAAATCTTAATATAATCGTCTGATGAATATCTAAATAATGACAACTTGCCGAAAGCGTTATCTGTGAGTGACTACTTCTATAATTGATTGGAAGAAAGAACATTAATTAGGATATTCTTTCCCGAGGGTAATAACTGATCCTGGCCACTTCACTACGGCGGAGTGTTTATTTTATTCATCCTGCCAGCAGGTGACGTTATTCAGCTTAGGAGAGAGCTGAAGCAGTTAAAGTGAGCTACCTAGTAGCAGAGGGGTTGATGGAGACTATCTAATCCCTCCATTTTGAGAATCCTATCCCAGTAGCCTTTACAAACAACAAGAACAGAACAAAAAGATACATTCTCAGGCTGAAGGGGTTAAATTTGCTTGCAAAGCCCACACAGCTCCACATAAAATACTACCGTCCCTTTTCTCAGATGATGCTTATAAAATTCGCGATACGTTAAAATTATACGGTTTATGAACAACTTACTAGTCCTTGTCTACCTTTATTTACTTTTCTTAAATAATTTGGAGCCGTCTACTTACAAACTCCTTTACGACCCTCTAACAGTATACTCCATCGGTCCATCATCTAGTCTTTTATTGCCCCAGCAGAAGCCTAGGGACCTGGGTTAAGTTAATTAAGACACTTTAGGCGATAGCTATTAGTCGAAATAAAATTGTAATAACTAACGTGTAGCGGATTACAGCACACTGAACCTTTCTGTATACAGTAGCTAGATACCCCTAATTACTCCCGTCTACAAATCACCTACCTTAGTCTGAGTACATGTTTTTAATTTAACGTTTGATATCTACTGACGATTGAACTTTGGATAAACTTTTCGAACGGGGGGTTAGATATATCCTTCACTCACCCTTTCACTATCAGTAAGGTCTCTTTATTTGAGTAAAATTGTCTGGCATCAGGAATAATTACATAAAAATTACGTCCTCTGGCTGTAAGGGTTCATAATGTCATACTTTGTCTCATTTAGTATCAAACAAAAGATAACCAGCAAAACAACATTATATACCTTAACTTGTTCCAAGTTCCCTGGGAAAGGTTTATATACAGTATTATAGAGGTTGCAATATTTGAAAGTCACCCATAATTCATAATAAAAATCTTAAGATTTTATCAACATTGCAGACCAAATTAAAACTATTTACCTGTGTTGTTCTTCGTTCATATGCAACTTCAAAGTGAAAGGATAATGTATGTGTAAATAGATTTTACCTGAATACTTGATTAACCTGCTTGACATTTATTATCTTAACCATATTTTTAATTACCATATAAACCCTAATAAACAACGTCAACACACACTAGGTACCACATGGTAAGTATATGCTTAGGGAACTCGCCTTTTCGCTTTAGACAGTTTAGGTTTTCCTTTACGCATTTTATGATCTCCAGGAAGTTGCAGTTGTATTATATCATACTTGGTACACACAGAAAAGCATATACACTCACATCTACCCATGAAATATTATACAAACCATACTTTTTCCTTTGCATCCTTTCAAGCGTGGTGAAAGATTTACTTGACGGAACTGCCCGGTAAGAGTCTTTTGCAGCGTGCTTTCCTTGTCATATTTTCACACACACTTGAATATTTGGAAGCGATATTAGTGATACGAATATATTTTAAAGTTTAGTCTTACAGACACACACACACACACACACACACACACACACACACACACACACACACACACACACACACACACACACACACACACACACACACACATTATGCACGCACTCAATATGTGTGTGTGTGTGTGTGTGTGTGTGTGTGTGTGTGTGCGTGTGTGTGTGAGTTGAGATTTGAATGATGATAGGTTATATCCAACAGTTCTAGGGAACAGCATCAATATTTACCACATTGTCCACTGGTCCCCCATTAGTCTCCAGCAACATGTTATAAAAACACCCTCGTTAAGACAGTCACACAAGTGATTCAGCATCCTTAGCACATCACGACAGAGACGGTGATTTGTGGAGTGTGCTGAGTATCTGCCTACGGCCATGGTTTGGCGGCACACACACACACACACACACACACACACACACACACACACACACACACACACACACACACACACACACACACACACACAAATGGAAACAAATGGATACGGTCCAACAAAGTTTGTGATGACTTCCTCGTGATGTCAACAGGAAAGTACAAAGTGAGATGATGAAGATGAATGGACACAAGACTGGGTTAGAAATGGAGGGGGAGGGGGAAGAGTACAGAATAAGAGCAAAAGGAACTGACGTGCTTAGAAATAATGCATCGAAAATAACTGACGATGTATGACGAAATTAGTTTGTCAAAAGTTTATATTAACAAAGTAGATCTGAGATATTCTTGCTGCCACTAGATGATTTTTATTAGCTTACGAGAACACCCTAGTGGTGGAGGGGAGTGAAAGCTATATCCAAATCCTTCAAATCGAAAATTCTGCCCAGTGGTGAATGAAATTGTCTGTAGAAGAAAATAAAAACAAGTAATCGAACTGAAAGGCTATGCAGACATCCTCTAACTCTTCCATTTCCTCGCCCTCCTAAGGATAGAAGCCCTTTAATTACAAGAACCCAATGTTTAACATATTGTCACTGGGAAGGTGCACGTCAGCCTCATGAAATTTCATCAGCAAAGTAAATTCACAGTAACTGGTCTGATGAAAACAACTAGGAAGAAGAAAAAACAGGAGGTCTTCCTACACGAAAAACAAGAAGAAAATGTCATGACCACCACACTCATTAAAAACAGTAATAATAGCATGGGCACACGGCTATCACTTTGATCAACTTAAAAAACTGCCACAGCAGAACCATTATCTTAAGAGTCACCTGCAACCACAACAGCAGTAACAAAACCATCGACACCATCACCACCACAATCGACCTGACAAAAACAAGATTACTACCACAAAACAGTGTCCTCACTGTTAACCAAAAGCAAAACACCAAAACAAAAACGTCGACACAATCACCACTGCCACCTACATTACTACAAATTAACTAGCAAAACACGACCACAGGATCATCATCAGCGCAGCCACTGCAGTAAGAGTTTAATGTCACTTTTTCTACATCAGCGTTTTTCCTTTCTCTGGCTCTTACACAATTTCAGTAGCAGGAGGGCTACCATCAGAGTGGCCAACGAACTTGGATCAAATATTCGAACGTACATTCACTCATAATTCCAGCCCTTAACTCCGTCAGTCTAGGGTTGGTCGTTGGAAGCAGCAAAAATTAAATAAGACACGATAATCTTTATTTTCAAGCTGTCTCAAAGCGGGTTAAGGTTACCTTCACAGATCTCTCTCTCTCTCTCTCTCTCTCTCTCTCTAGTAATCAAACCATCTAGGAGCACCTCTCTATCTTCTGATCAGTAGAATTCCTTACTTAAAAATATTAGAAGTCTCTGTTATAATCTTATCCTATAGGACCCACGAAACTCACATACATTCGTTATTAGTCTTCTTTCTACTGCTTTCATTCTCAGTTTTTATACTGCTGTCATTCTAAAATTTCACACCTATATGGTAGTGTGGGCGCCAACAAAGCTTCATGCATGGCAGTCTACTGTATGTAGTCAGACAACAATTTCGTATCAGGACCATCTTAACAATATCCACTTTATTTCCCTTGAACTATTCTACTCGGCACTTCCTTTACAAATTTACCCCATCTTTTCCTCTCTGAAGTCTCTAATATTTCTCTTCAATTTCACAGACTTACACATCCGATGAGTGTCACTTTTCCTCTCGTACACTTACTTCTATACGTCTCAGCTCACATACACTCAGGAAAAAGAGTTAACTTACTTTTCCATTGCATCTACTTCTCACAAAAGGCATATCCCTCATTTTCATTCCAAATGTATCATATCAAAGGAAAAAATGATGAGTAGAGAAACATGCCAAGCCTCTCGCAGCCTAGGAGTATCTGCCAGCAATGGAAAGTGAAAAGCAGAGGAGCTCATTATGTTAAGTAAACCTTTATCCTCTACTGTACTCTCAAAACTCCAGTCCAGTCTGCGAAGATTCATTTCACTATCAGCAGGCAAAGCAGTGTCACATGTACACATCAGAAATGAAAAACACTAGCAGCAGCAAGCAACCCCAGCCCCATGCAGAATAATTACCAACGAGTGTCACCAACGCGACCCGCATTTGTCAAGCCCTTCGTTAACTCCCACCGACCTTCGCTAATTGGGAACGCATAACGTGGGGTGAAATGCAGAGTCATGGGTTTAAGTATCTGGGCCACGCTTCCTTCCGTGTCTGCCTGGACTTCTGGGGGGTTCACGATTTTTTACTATTCTTTCTGAGGAGCAAGTTCTCTCGTCCCACCTTCAATCTCTCTCTCTCTCTCTCTCTCTCTCTCTCTCTCTCTCTCTCTCTCTCTCTCATTTTAATTTATCATTTTATACACATTTTCTCTTGATCTGCCCAATTTAGTCAATAATAAATTTACATTTGCCCAGCTCCTCTCTCTCTCTCTCTCTCTCTCTCTCTCTCTCTCTCTCTCTCTCTTTCTCATATTTATCTTTTTTTACACATTTTCTCTTGATTTGCTCCATTTAATCAATAATCATTTTACGTTTGCCCAGCTCCTCTCTCTCTCTCTCTCTCTCTCTCTGTTTCTCCACACGACCCGACCACCACGACTCACGACTCCCTGGTTGCTGATGTCACGGTTAAGGTCGCGGTTTAAACGCGGTTTTGTGGTTTTTCTTTTCGTGAATATGCAAGGCTGTGGGTGGTTTAAGACTTGTTATGGGTTGTGTGTGTGTGTGTGTGTGTGTGTGTGTGTGTGTGTGTGTGTGTGTGTGTGTGTGTGTGCTTCTGCATGCGTGCTTGTGTGCACACACTTCTGTTTTTTAAATCCCTAGACTGAAAATATTTTTAGCTGAATCTGGCAGAATTTTTCGATTTATGTCCTGTGCGCTCTTCAGTATTATTACATTTGCTTTTATAACAGGGGAGTCCCTTGTTTAGGGATATATATCATTTCATAATTATACCAGTGAAGTGCGCTTTGTGAGCGCGTGGTGAGCGAGGGCGCATTTCTTCATACGTGTATCATCATAATTTCATTTTGGTGTAAACTTTCAACATTTCTGGCGAACAATAACAGAAGAATAATTGAGCTAAAACACTTACTTTCTCACGTTTTCTCTCACTCACACACACTCTTGCTGATTTCACCCCCTAAACATAGAAAAAACGTTCATGTGATGAGAGTAATATCCGATATTTAATTGTTAGAATTAATGCAAGAAAATAGTGTTACAACAGGATTTTTACAATCTATTTCATAGTGGAGCATGTCATTTGAAGCCGACGATACATTCCCATGGAAAGCTGGGATTCCAAGATGTTTGTTTGGTCTCATGAGTAAATATATACTGTAGCTGAAAACAAAATTTATTGAATCTATCTATTACCTTCTGGCAGAATGTCTTCTCTATTTCACATAGTAGAAAAGTTATTAGCCTCTGAAAACCATCGTGGTCGGGCCATGTCGTGTCGGGCCGCTCATTTCTCAGCTGAACGTATACTTCCTTTCGTTACGTTTGCTTCGCTCGCTGCGCTCCCTCGCTCGTAATGATTTAGCGGAGGGATTATTTTAGCAACTGCTTCTATTAATTATGTTCTGTTTTATTACAGTCATTGCTGGTCAGCGAACACATGCAGGGTGATTCACTACTCTGAGGCCACAGAATGACGTCAAGAAATTCGTTACCAGTGAACAGATTTGAATGATAATCTGAATCTATGAGCAAAATTGTATGTAAGTCATATATGGAATTTGAGAAACTCTTTGACTTTTGAATTTAATAGGGCGTGTAGAGGAAATGAAAGGCAGCTCTTTCCCCAGCGAGGCGCTTGACCCAGTGATCATGACGTACTCGACAAATGATCGCGTATTTTAATTCTCCGGATTTGGCTCATGATTTTTTTCCCCTGGGTCTGGGGGTAATTTTAAGGGGGAAAAGGATTGAAAAGCAAGTCTAGCACAGTTAATTAGCTAACAGAACTATTATATAGGAGGATGAAACCATTCCCGTACATAAGTTGCACCGAAATTAGCAAGTTTGGAACACAAGGTTAAAGTATGTTTACATGCTAACAGAGATCGTTTCGAAATTTTTTTAACCCTAGATAAACTGTAATAAAGAGAAGAAAAGTAGCTACCAATATCGCTGGAATAATTTAATAAATAACGAAAATTTTAGAATTATTCTGAGGCCTCAAAGAGTGATTTACCCTGTATAATTTCTTTTCTGGATTTATCCGCAGAATGATTTGGTTACCTAAAGACACTGTTCTAGTCTCCTTGTAATAGTTCCGTTTTAATTCCGGTGATATACGTTATTACTTTATGGAGCGCAATGTAACTTCTTTTCCAGAAGTTCTGCAGGCTCAGTCACCCTTCTGCTCCTAGATACAGTACTGTATATTCATTACCTGACCTGCAGTGCGCCATGATGTGGAAATCGCATTATTATTATTATTTTTTTTTCCCAAAAATTTACAGTTTAATATACAGGACAGTGAATGTATTTATAAAGTTTTTGTGTTTAATAGTGATTGTACTATTATTACTCGAAGGGTCACCATTCACTTCACAAAGCAATTGGCAGCGAATGTTAAAGTAAAAATTACATCAAAATAAAATGATTCTAATAAGTAATTACTACTGAGGCTTGTTTCTCATAGGGACTGGTTGAGATCCTTGATGATTATAGCCACTAAATAACATTCTGTCGACTTTTGATAACTAATTTCAGACACCTAGATAATTATTGCTTTTGAGGTGAATTTTCGCGTCGATGGGAATCAAAATCTGGAGGTTAGATTCGGTGAGACGCAGACCGTACCATGAAGAGCTTGTTTACCCAGTATAAATTTGCATAGTGGGTGATAGCATGGACAACAATCACATGGAACTTCGTGACGAGAGTTCGCCAAGAAAACTGACCGAGATAGAGCTTTTGAGTGTCGAAGAGAAAGATGGTGGGTCAAAGATCAACATCTTAATGATTCAGCTTCCTCAACCATTTGGCCGCGGTATGTTCTTTGGTGCGAATAAAACCGTATGTTATCAGCTGGAATATAATACGAAGTTTTATGTGCTCAGCCATGAAGTTAATTGCAGTACATTTTAATATTCTTGATGCCTTACGTTTCTCTTAATTACGATAAAGTCACCTGTCTTAGTCAAAGTAAAATGCAATATGCTCTAAGATGCTTCCATTATCATCTTCACAGTGTTGTCAGAAAGCAGAGATAACCCTTGCTGATTAGCACGATCAGTATCTTCTCCGTGCCTACTGGGATTTGTGTTTTCTCTTAGTAACCTAAGGTTATCAGTTGTTCATAATATAATCATCTGACTTCATGACTGTTGTAAACAGAAACTGACTGGTGAAGGGTAAGAGAAAAGGAGATTTATAGCAAATCCACATTGTAACCTAAAACTACTCCGAATAAGGCTTTCCTGTGGTGAATATAATTGTCTGTAAGGAACAAAATCAAAGTGGAAAACTGCGCCACTGAACTGAAAAGGCTAAGTATCACCTCAAAGTTTGGTGAATACGATTACATTGAGGAAAAGTGGACATCGAACACTCACTAGTCCAGTGACGACTTTACTTATGTGTCGCTATTTTTCAAATATACTCAGAAAAAACAGGGATGGCAATACATTCCCAGTCTGTACTATCATGTTCAGAACGTTGTCGACGCTTCCCTGCCAACTGTGGCTATGGGAAGTGATGTACGAAAAATTTTTATGTGGTAGCAATATCAAGCACACGACAAAACAGTATGAAAAGGAAGGATACTCTCTGACGGTTTGGGCAGAATGAGAAAATAGATGCACAAAATACACTGCTGGTAAGCTTTTCCTCGTGATCGTACCAGGCAAGGGTGTGAGTGGCGTATGGCTGAGTCGCGATCACGGCCGGTCGGGTGTACAAGTTTTTTTTCGTGAGCACTCAAGGATGGTGCTGATGCACTGACAAGCTGGGCGGACGGCTGGGTTGGCTGGGGACTTGTGAAAGGTTTATGGCACTAGGCCGACGTTTATGACTTGTGGTTGTGCGCTTAACTGGATCGGATGCTGTTACATGACTGTCTATGTTTTCTAATGAGGTATGGTTGTGATTGAGAGAGAGAGAGAGAGAGAGAGAGAGAGAGAGAGAGAGAGAGAGAGAGAGAGAGAGAGTTTTGCATTACCTCAAAATCGTAACAAAGCCTTATAAAATCTCGCATCGGTATAGCTGAATGAAATTAGTTGAAATAATTAGCCTGGTGCCACTAAGAAAAGAATATTATATACCATACATCACTGCAATTAAGTGGTTCACTGTCTAGTAGTATTCGTGAGAGCTAGGAAGGTTTTAATCTGAATCTGGTGATGTATTATTATACCCGCGATCCCGAACGAGAGTGGGTGTTGTTTCACTCGCCATGTGTGCGTGTGTGTGTGTGTGTGTGTGTGTGTGTGTGTGTGTGTGTGTGTAGGCAGGGAAGTGAACAAAGTAATTCAAACAGTTTTTATCCAGTATTAACCAAACCTGATGAAAGGATTAAGGAACAGCCCTTGAGGAAATCTATTATGTTTGAGAACAATAGGTCAAAGGTCAAGATCACCGTGCTGAGTCAAACGTCGACCCGGCAATATCATCTTAAACAGCTTTTTTATCCAGTTTGACCAAACTCTGGGAAATGAATAAAGGTATATCAAGAAAACAGTGCTTCAGTTCTGAGGACAATCAGTCGAAGGACAAGGCACAGGAAAGGTCAAGTTTAACCAAAGCGTGAATGCGTTTGTTTTAATAAATTTAATGAAAATAAAAGTAAAACGGTTTCGATCTGATTTTAACCAATCATTGTGGAATATCTGAGGATCACCCAAGAAATAAACCCATTTTAATAGAGTGGTAGGTCAATGATCATGGTCACAGTACAATATCAGCTTTAAACATTTTTATCAAATTTAGAGCAAACTTTGTAGAAAGGTTACGAATAAGCTATGAATACAAGGATATTGTTTTGAAGGCCATCAGCAAATGGCCAGGATGATAGCGAATGGTTAAAGGTCAAGGTCACAGGACAAAGGCATAGGACAAGGCCGTCCTAGTTGTGATTTTGAACCAAATCTGGTGGAATGCATAAAGGTCAGCCAAGAGCCAAGGTATTCAGTTTTAGACAGCACTTAGTCAAAGGCCAAGCTTACAGGGCAAGGTCAAAGTTCGCACCGTGCTTCTGTGTATGAAGAAAATAACTTTTTTTTTTTTTTTTTTCTCCTTTAGTCAAATTCTGTAGAAATGTTCAGCCTTTGCCAGCAGGTTGCCCTATTGTTCTGGAGAAAACAGCTCAATGGTCAAGATCGCATATCAGTGACAATTAAACAGTTTTTATCCGATTTAAAGAAATCTCTGTGGAAGTATTCAGGTAGACCCAATGACAGAGAGATCCGACTTTGAGAATAGTCAAATTTCAATGTCACAGGTCAAGGTCAACCCAAACAACGTTGATCAGGGTTGGATTAAATTTATGGGTCAGGCAAATATGGAATAATCAGATTTTAAGAGCATCTGCTCGAAGGTGAAAATCACAGGGCAAAGTCAAGTGTTCAGCCAGTAGACTAATTGGTTGGCGCGGATACTTCACTGTGTGTGAGCTCCTTCTCGTTAAGATTTTCTTGCTAATACCAGACGATTTTTACTTAGCTTAGAAAGACTCACTAGTAGTGAAGGGGTTAATTATCGTTACATCTATCCACTCCAGTTCGAAAAGCCCCATCTAATATAAATAAAATAATGCAAAGAGATTACTGACTGCACTTTCACTTTAATTAAGTCCTTCATTACGGCCACATATTTTCTATTACCATACATTATTCAGTTTTGGAGGCACATTTCAAGTTCGAGAGGTTTGATAAAGCCTTCATTACTCTTTCAAATTGAGGTTTCTCCAGGCCTGTATATAATTATCCAGAGGAAAAAAAAAAGACTGAATAAAAAGAAAAGAAACAGAAAAAGAATGACCAAGAATGAAAGAAAGAAAGAAAGAGAAACAGAAAAAGAGAGACCAAAAAAGAAAGAAAATATAAACTCAAAACGTCAGCGTACGGAATGGGTTAAGGTGGCTGGGTCATATGGGTCGAATGGAAAGTGAAGGATTAAGTAAGAGGGTGGACGAGTGTGGTGTGGCTGGAAGTAAAAAGTACAGGTAGAGTGTGGGTGAGGTGCAGGGGAGACTGTTGTGGTTGGAAGAAAAAGCAAAGTGGAACACGAGGTGGAGGTATGGATGGGTTCAGAGGAGTTGGCCAAGTTTCCAACTTTAACACTTAGCGTTGATACAGCTCTCCTTGTGTGAGGTCTGAGCTGCGGGAGTTTCGACACATGGATCGAATCATTCATAACTGAGAGAAGGGTACAGGAAGATGATCACAGCTGACCGATGGTGTGGTGTGCTGTAGGACTTCAGGGGGATTTGGGTAAAGAAAGAAGAACGGGAGAGGGCAATGGAATTGCATTTTTAGTTGTGAGGCATAATATATGACGACAGAATATGCTGACATCGAACAGTATTACTACACAGTAGGACAACACTGCAAACTTGCAATGCAATTCGTTTATTTACGATGCTGGGTTACGGAGACGTGGCGCAACAATAACCATGCCACAGACTCTCCTCTCCCTACCCGCCCAACTATAGTACCTTTTCATCCAAGTCACATAGACAGTTCGTTTCGTCCACTGAGCTGCTTTCCTTC
>NC_137051.1:22958868-23058868 GCF_032717465.1 Coenobita brevimanus
AGCCCTGAAGGGATATTCTCCCGCATTTGGTCTGATCAGCTAGTCAGGTCAGGTGCGGGTAAGGGGATGGGTCTGTTATGATGTGGCAGGGGTAAACCAGTTCTGCTGTCGGGCCCTGCTGCGGATGTCATTGATTGCATTGTGCAGTTGACCCTTGTGCGGTGTGGTGCGGTGAGGATCTGTCCGTTCTCCCCTTTGGGGCTAAGATGCGAATAAATGTGTTTGAATGGATGAGTAAATGGAGAGTGAGTCGTCCTGTCTCGGCTACCTCCCTTTCCTTGGGGGAAGCAGCCTAGGTATATAGATAGATAGATAGATAGATAGACCTTAGTTACTAAAATCAAACAAGAGGATAATTCATAACCATGTGTCCCATCTCATCCTACACGGGGAGTAATCACATCTCCTACAAAACTACAAACGTTGGAGTACTGCCACATTTCCTACTCATAGTTGGTCATATTTCCTACACAAAAACAAGGATCCAGCACATTTGCTACACAAAAACTGAGTACCCAGCATATCTCCTACACAAAACGGTGTAGCCGGCGAAACTCCTACAGTTATATTGTCATATGCAGATGAAACACAGTTATATTATGCAAGAAAGAATACAAATCGCTGGAGAATATTAATGTGGGAAATGTTTTATTTCTCTTTAGAAAGATACGTATATAAAATGAAACTGTAAAACAAGTTAGTTAAATATACCAGAAAATAGAAATATTTCATTTGTCAGTAGGCTTTCGGTTGCAGTTGATTTCTGTGAAGTTCCAAAATGCTTACTTTTTTCTTTTTGTCTCTTGATGAGCCGCTTGTGGGCGTTCTGAAATGCATTGTCAAACATTTTGCAGGCTGCAGAACTCGCCAAGATGCTTCTGAGAAAGTCGGTAGTTACATGAAATAGGAAACTATGAAATTTACCTCTGACAAGACGGCTCTTCCTCCACAGTTGGGGTGCTGAATGCAACTCAGGTACAGTTTGTTGTTTCTGGCCACATTTCGGAGGTACCGGAATCCCGAGTTGTCTTCGTAAACCACTGCATTGAAGCGGATTTTCCCCTCAATCCTAGCCATGCTTGGGCCGGGAGCTATGCCAGGATGATCGCAGTGGAGTACAAGGCCCAAAAATGCCGTCTGTCCTTAGTTGAGGGAAGAGTTGGTGTTGTCCTTCCTTGCGCGTGCCCGACGAATGGAGAAAAGAACAGAGCTGGGTCAAGCCAAAACTCGCCTCGCCTCGACTGACTCGTGTAAAAAATTCGAGTCAAACTCGACTTGACTCGGACTCGCTGCCTTTCTTGGTGTAGGAGATATGACTGGAACCTTGTAGGTATTGTGACAATAGATTTCTGTGTTTAGGAGATATGCTGTATATCTGTAGGAAATATGTTAGTACTCTAAAAACTGCTAAAGTTGTAGATATGCAGTGTAGGAAATGTGCAGAATACAGGGTGCAGGAAATGTGGCACACCCCCTCATACACCAACTCACATTTAGAGGCGTTAGGACATCCCACTGTTAATAAGGCTAGAGTAACTGAGGTCCTTCTTGACTGACAAATAGTAGATCGTATTGTAAGTCACACAGGAGGCTTAGTAACGCCGCATCCTAAGCGATTTAATTTGCTTACTACACCTGAAAAGGTGCTATTCACATTGTTGTTGTTTTTTATCTTAATGCCTGGCATCAATGATGTACCACATGATTTTTAAGCGCAAGGTGCAGAACAAATCGCTGAGTACAATGTACTACGAAGTCCTAAATTGCTACTTAGAATACAGTCCATATTTGATACTTAGGCGAAAGGAAAGCAGTACAATGATCTAATGTGAGTGCATTATGTGAACTGAATAGGAAGGTAATTGGGCGGGTGAGGGTGAGGAGAGGCTATGGCATGATTAGTATAGTGCAGTGTCAGTGTCTCATTACTATAAATAGACAGATTGTATCTCAAGCTGACAATGGTACTCTACTGTGTTTTAACGTAGTCCAAAGTCAGCATATTCTTCCATCAAACATTATACCTTATATCTAAAAAGGCAATTCCATTATCCTTTTCCACCCTTCTTTCTTCATCCAACCCCTCTGGAGCCCTATACCATACCACATCAACCGTCAGTTCTGGTCATCCTCCTGCACCCCTCCTCTCGGTTGCAAATGATTCGATTAGCGCGTTGAAACTTCTGGGGTTCAGACCTCTCATGAGGAGACTGTTGACAATGCTAAATTTGAGGATGGAAACTTGGCCGGCTGTACACAATACAGAAGCTTGAACGCTTAATCTTTGTGGATAGAGAGTAGTTCGACCACTATCACCTGGCTTTTTCAGGCTGTTCAGCATGATGCACCAGGGCTTGCAGAAAAATTGATCAGAAGGGCACAGGGAAAGTCAAACGTGAAGATCATTGGGCCAAGTCAACTCAAGCAGTTTTCATCTGATTTGGACCAAACTGGTTGAAAGGGTGATGGGTCCGTCAAGGTTGAGGCAATTACCTTTACCAACGAAGATGGAGGAGGTTATGTACTCACCCCTGTTTATCTGTTTGTTTGTTTGTTGAGAAATATAACTAAAAAAAAATTGATGGATTTCAGTGAAATTTGGCGGATATGTGGGTCATGGGCGATGGAAGAGGTTATGAAATTTCGGTGGTGATCTTACTTCGAGTCCCGGTTCAGGCCTGTTTTTTCTTGTTTGTCCAAAAGATATTTATCAATGGCTTTCAATGAAATTTTGTGGATAAAGTAGGGTGGGGCGATAGAAGAGCTGGTAAAATTTTGGAGATGATCTGAGCTGCCTGGTATAGGCGTTGGAGGAGGTATGAGCTCTGTGAATGCGCCTTTGAGAGCATTCGGTAAACGTCAAGATTACAGGGTAAAGTTTCTTATACCAAGTTGGGCGAGGATGTTGCACTCTCTGAGTGTTCTTTCTTGTCAACCGAATTTCTTCTTCACCCTATCGTTTTTATTTTTTCTTGTTTATCTGTCCATTCCTCCTTTTCATCATCCTGTCTCTTTACCATCCTGTTCTCTTCATCACCTTCTCTCTTCACCATCCTTTTCTTTCTTCGTCACCCACTTCTTTTCGTCACCCTATCCCTTCCTTTACCCTCTTTCATCATCCCTTTCCGTTTGTCTCATTCATCATATTCTCTTCTTCACCCCATTCTTCTCTTCATTTTCTTTTCATCATATTCTTTTCTATTGCTCTTCATCCTCGTTACTTCATCACCTTTCTTTATCGTATTCCTCTTAACCATCATCTTCTCTTCCTCGTACTTTTTTATTTTTTATCACATTCCTCCAATAATTCTCACTTTCTGTCTTCTTCTCTTTTCATTCGTTTTCTTCATTATCTTTACTTCATCATCACTTTTTCAAGTCAAAATATCCTCTTAATCAGCATCATCTCTTCCTATTTTTTTTTACGTTCCTCCAATTATCCTCTCATCCTATCTTCTTTTCCTCTCATTCTTTTTCTTTATTATCTTCACTTCATCACTTTTTTATACCCAAATTTCCTCTCAGTCTTCGTCTCTACAACAGTTATCATCATTACAGTCTTCCATACATCATACTCTCCTCCTAAACCTCCTCATATCACCAACACTTCATCATTCTCTTATTTTGATTATATTCACCACCTTTTCCTCATTCACTCATCGCCATCTTCTTCTGTTCACCATCCAGTTATTTGATCATCCACTTCTACACTTCTTTTCACGATCCTTTCCTCTTTATCATCGCTTTTCGTCTCTTCACCACAATAACTTTTTCCTTTTTTCACTTTATTCATCTCTTCATGCTCCTCATCTCTTCTTCATATTCTCCTCATCATCTCTCTTCGGTCCTCTTTTCTCCGTCCTCCTCCTCCTCTCTTCACCATGTTTCTCTGCTTTCATTTATCTCCCCATCGTGCTCTTGTGGGTGCTGCTGCAAACCGGTTGGCTGGTATTTGGCTTAATGGTGTGTCTGGATTAGTGAACCCAGAGGTCAGAGTGAACCTGGGGAAATTTAAGCTGTCTCATTGGAGGTGACTTCATTAGGAAAGAATGAGTGCTGGAGGTTCTGTCTCGCTGTCTCTCTGTCTCTGTCTCTGTTTGTCTGTCTGTCTGTCTGTCTGTCTGTCCTTCTCTCTCTCTCTCTCTCTCTCTCTCTCTGACTGTCTGTCTGTCTCTGTCTCTGTCTTTGTCTCTGTCTCTGTCTCTGTCTGTCTGTCTGTCTGTCTGTGTCTGTCTCTCTCTGTCTCTCTGTCTCTGTCTGTCTGTCTGTCTGTCTGTCTCTCTCTCTCTCTCTCTCTCTCTCTCTCTCTCTGTATATCTTTCATTTGTATCTCGTCTATCGTTTGTCTGTGTCTGTCTGGACAAACTCGCTCTCTCTCTCTCTCTCTCTCTCTCTCTCTTAAAACTGGATCTTTGGATATTTATGTTACAGTAGGAAAATGTGTACGACCCCGCCCTGATAACATATTTATGGTGAGGACACACGTCAGTCGATACAGGAAGCACAAATGCCTCCCGGAGCACACACACACACAGATAGAACTTTAATACCCACACTGATCTCATTTTTCATCATCAAAGTGCTATAATTATCCCTCGTTGCTTCCTGTACTGCTCACTTCCCGTCAGTGCTAAATAAACTCCCTGACATATAACTAGATTCCCAACCCTCCGGCCAATTTTATATTTATACTCTTTCTAGAGGCTAAGGTACAGAGAAGTTTGTTTTATGTATTTAAATAGCTTATACATACTGTATATGTATGAGTAGCTTACGGAACAGTTTTATTCATCTTCTGGTTGGGGTGACTTTTCTTATTGGGACTGTTAAAAATAGGCTTCACTGAAAGAAAAGCATTCGGGAGCCGAATGCTAATCACCCACCTGAATATGTTGTTGGCTAAGTCCAAGATTTAGGCCATATCTTGATACCCTGAAGGTTTCATGATGATAGCTCAAACCGTTCATAAGATATTATGGTGCTAAAGGAAGGCGATAAAAGCTAGTTGACCTTTGGCAGCCAATTTGGTGACCTTGACCTTGACCCCGAGTGCCCATTTTCGAACTCGACCAAGATTTTGGCCATATATTGATACCCTGAAGAGTTCATGTTGATAGCTCAAGCCGTTCATGAGATATAATGGGAACACACACACACACAGGCAGACAAAAACATTATCCCTCCGCTTTCTAAAAGCGGGCGATAAAAACTCCTGTACTGCAAGACGTCAAACCGATGTTGAGAAAGTCATAAGAACGCAGCAAGAATACGCTTATAAAGACATGCCATCTTACTGAAGAGGTTAAACCTTGTTTGCATTTAAGGCTACTTATTTATGTGTTAATCCTCATTTACACATACTGAATACTGCAAGACCATAGTAAAGGCTAAAAATTTCACTTCATATGCAAACGAAATGCTGAATGGAAATTTCGGCATAACAAATGATTCCCGATAATAGTTGACTCCTGTGGTGACTTCCCTTACAGCCATCATCCTTTTCTTTTCCATCAGGAGCATAAGAGCCTGGCTGGACCCACACAGCCCCTAAGTTTAAAGCGACGGTGGGCAACCTCATTCGCTCCTGAGTGGCATTACGTGAGTTTTAGACTACAACCCACCCTCGGATAAAGACCCTTACAGGCTCAGTCCTGTTGAGGCTCTTGAACCCACTTAACCACTAGGCGTTATTTAGTTACATGGTTACCATCCAACTTAGTAACGGTTTCCTGATTTTACAGGAAACTAATTGGCTTTTCGCTCGGTGAAGAGCCAGTCGATGGCTACGCTACATCGAGTGAGTGGCTGGTGTGCACCCCCACCTACCATACTTCCTTATGGCAAGGTTTGGTTAATCCCTTCAGCCAGTGGATATTATTTGCACTTTTTTCCTGACCCACCAGACGATTATATTCAGCGTAGGAGGGTAACCTAGTGTTGATTGGGTTAATGAAGGCTTGATTGATTCTATCCAGTTTGTAATGTCCCTCCAAGGCTTGAAAAAAATCGTCTGGAGATAGTAAGAATAAACTAATTGAAAACACGTCACCGACTGGAACAAGCCAGCTTAAAATTTACGATAAATCAGTGATCACAAAAGCCAGTCATCATCAGGAATCATGTTGCTTCGTCGCCAGACTCAGCGTGTTAAAATCCTTCATAAATACGTGCCCAGAATACTCTAACCTTCCCCTCCCCTAACCCCTCCTCCTCTCCTCTTGCCTCTACTGACCACGCCACAACTTTCACCACTCTGCTGTTGTTCGTGTTTTGCTACTGATTCATCATCATCATCATCATTTTCTTCTTCTTCTTCTTTTTCTTCTTCTTCATTATCATCATCATCTTTTTATCATCATCATCGTCATGATCATCATCATCATCTTCTTCATTTTCTTTTTCTTCTTTTCCCTATAAAGGATACGGCTCACTTATTCTCTGCGGGTTGCAAAAGAGGCATCTTCTTCTTCTTCATTTTCTTTTTCTTCTTTTCCCTATAAAGGATACGGCTCACTTATTCTCTGCGGGTTGCAAAAGAGGCTAGGATTCGAGCTGAAATCCTCCTATCTTTTACTTAGTGTAGAAATTTGGTAAACCCACCGCCCAGCAGGAGTGCTAAAACCTGTCCCGTACCTCCTGCCGTGCGGGAGGTATGGTAGGACTGGGGTTTCCTTTCTCCTTTGATTTGTGTCCCCGGTGAAATTAAAAGGCTACACAATGAATCTCTCAACCCTGTGCTCAGTACTGGATGATGATGATGATGATGATAATGATAATGAAGATAATTTCTTTCAACTTCAGCTTTTCCTCCGAAACCTTGTTTTATAACTGTACTTTCACCTCTGCTATTTCATTCTCTGAGTATTTCTAATCCTTCCACGTACACTTTGCTTCATCGTTTTCTCTTCTTCTCCCTCTGAATGTATTTCGTCTGTTTTTTGTTCTCCCTTGCCTTCATTTTTGTTCTCTGTCTCTTCAACCTTATTCTTGGTTTGTTTTTAGTCGGTTACTTTGTGTATTCTACGCATTTTGTTTGGCCTCTCAAGGACCCAGGCCTAGAAACCTCTTTGTCACGAAGTTACTGAGCTCCTGAGGTACTGTACAAGGGACCGAATATTTAACGTCAGCCAGCCTAACGCTTGGAACACCTACGTAGTCAAGCTGTGGAATTCCTCCGTCATGAGTATGTAGGATAGTTTGAGCTTTGGAACTTTGAGAATATAGTACTTAAGCTTTAAAATATGTAGAAGAGCCTGCAGTCAAATGGGTCAGTTAGGGAAAATGGTTGGTGCTCCACGGTTTTGCTCAAGGATGCACCAGTTTCGAGATCCTTTATTTAAAAAAAAAAATTGTAATGGAAACAGAACTTAAGGAGTGATGAATAGATTAATCAATTGGCAGATGGATGAATAAATGAATGGAAGAGATAATGTTAAGTGAATGGATGGAGGGATACGTAAGTTAATAGATTTGTGGATAGGATGTACAGATAGACAAACAGATTAGATATATGGGTGGATGACTGAATGGGTGGATAGGCAATGGATCTCTCTCTCTCTCTCTCTCTCTCTCTCTCTCTCTCTCTCTCTCTCTCTATATATATATATATATACATATATATATATTTCTCAGTATATATATATATATATATATATGCATATATGCATGTATATACACCTATATATATATATATATATATATATATATATATATATATATATATATATATATATAGTAGGTTGCGGCAGCGTTTGGCAACACGAATGAGCGACATAGTGAGGTGGTAAGGATCACTGGATTATCCATTTGCTACCGAGATTAGAGTGAACTGAAATGCTTTTTGCCTGACCCTCTTGATTTTAAATTAGGCTTTTCAATGAGGGTTCGGCAGGAAACAGGGTGGCTGTTAGTTTTTTCTCCATCCACGCTACTCAGTATTTTCTGCTTCTTTATTCCTCTCTATTTTGTCTTTCACCAATCATCACCATCATCAACATCTTCCTCACCTTCTTCTTCTTCTTCTTCTCCCTCTTCTTCTAGTAGTAGTAGTAGTAGTAGTAATAATAATTATAACAATAGTCATCATCATCATCATCATCATCATCATCATCATCATCAACTCATTCTGTGCTCGCCGCTTGTGTGTGTGTGTGTGTGTGTGTGTGTGTGTGTGTGTGTGTGTGTGTGTGTGTGTGTGTGTGTGTGTGTGTGTGCCCAAAACAGACATGAGCGTAATTTGTGGTGTATGGCTGTTTGGGTAATGGGCGTGTTTGTGTGTGTTTTAAACGAGGTGGTTGTGAAAGGGGGTTAGTCTCTCTCTATTAGGGCTCTGTTTGCTCTACCTTGACCTTATACCCAACCCTCATACCCACCCCTCATACTCAGCTCTTATACTCAGCCCTTATACTTCACACTTATACTTGTAGCTTATATTCAGTTCTTATTCTCAACTCTTATAAAGCCTTGTATCCAGCCGTCATAACCATCCCTCATACCCATGCATTACATCTTGTCCTTATAGCAAGCCCTTAAATTCAGCTTTTATACACAGCCCTTACACATTGCCCTTACATTCAGTACTTATACTCAACCCTTATACCCAGCTCCAAACTGAGCCCTTCAACGTTACTCTGAAATAATTTTCCCTTGACATAAACCCTTATACTCAGCCTTATACTGAATCACTCACCCTTCTTCTGAACCCTAACACTCAGTCTTTATGTGTATCTTCATCATCATCATCATCATCATCTTCATCGTCATTAGGGGTAGTCCACCTCAGAACATACTGTAGGTCGCTCCAACTTTCTACACGCTGATCTGTTGGTTGTTAAACTATTTTATCTGATCACAGCAAATTTGCCGTGTCGTCTCTTCTCCCTGTTCTCTGTCCATCTCCTTCTCTCCCCCATCAATGAATTGCAGATCAGCAACCTTAGTTGTTCATCTCTTACCTGTTCTCGAAAGACATGATTTGCCCATATCCACTTCTGCTTTAAACTGTGGTGATTATATCTTCTGTTTTTGTCTGTTCCCTGAATCAAGAAGCTTTGTACTTATGTGTCAATGTGATATCTAACCTAATTTTAATATCCTTCTCTGAACAATCCTAATCTTACAGTACGTACTAAGGAAATGCCACTCTTGGTCAGAAGAGTGACTATATACCCTTCCCTTTTAACACAGAGAAAAATTCCTTTTTCAATGCTAGTATGAGCAATCATTGTTGTTTAATAGGAAAGCGAAATTTTGCACAGTGGTAGATCTCCACACATACTCTGTCATATCAGGGTTAAACCACCGGGGGCTGCTCCCTCCCTCCCTCGTAAATGATAATTTTTTTCCCTTTAGATTACTACAGGAATAGGCGAGCCTATCAGAGGTATCCTCTGACTTGTTAGGGTAACAGTGGCAATATTGGCGTTCCATGTGAGCCTCTAGGGTTCTTACAGTCTCCTGCTGTCGAGTGGGGCTGCGCGTATTTGCTGTGCTTGTACTTCTTGGCGGTTTTTAATACTTCGGCTGACTCTGTAATCACCCTCTTTCTTATCTGTATACATCTGTAGAAAGGCACGTAGCCTTAGATCAATATGTTATTATCAGATTCATATACTTGACTTTCGATACGACCCTTACACACAGGCTTTCCACTCAGCCCGTGTTCTGAATCATCATAATATAGCATTCTCTAACACTTAGAAAATACTCCCATATTCATCCATTGCACCCAGCCCTTACACTTTGTCATAAGATGATGGAAAAAGAGTGTCTATTACGTGATGGAAAGGGACACCTTTACGCGATGGATCCGCTGCCAAGTTATGCAAGTTTCCCCACAGCTGGCTAGCTATGCCCTGGAAGATAGTGAACCACAGAAGGACAACTGAAGTCTGTAGTTCACCGGGTTCACGTTCAGCTGAACCTGGACCATAACAACAACATAATCTGCTGTTTCTTCTTTAACTTGTACTGACTATAGGTTGAGCACTTTCACCGACCCTTATATTGTACTCTTGTATTCACATCTGATGCTAAACCTTCTGAAACGGAGCTCAGTTTTGACCCCTTGTAGTAACTGCTTATTCTGAACCTTCTTTGAGTGATTATATTAAACTTTATACTGAACCTTATTCTAAGCCTTATATCCATTACCTAGACTGAATCATACTCTGAATCTTTATATTCACCCCTGAATGTTGAACCATATTCTGAACTCCTGTATTAACCCTATATACTTAATTATATTTTTAGTGCTCATGCTGAACCTTATTCTAAACTCTTAGGTTCATTCCTTTTATTGAACCTCATTCTGAACCCTTATATTCAGCCACATTATAGCTCTTATTTTAGTTTATTGGGAGCCCTTTTGGTCACCCTCAATCCGAGTCAGTTTATTTAGCCTTATTGTGAGCTCTTATATTTATTTTGAGGTCCTAAACCGACCTTTATTCTGAGTCTTTATAACCAAGCTAATACTGTACCTTATTATTGCCCTAATTCTGAATGATATACTGGACTCTTGTACTCAGACTTATTATAGCCATACATTAACCTTATTCTGAATTTTCATACCAAACCTTAGCTCAGCCTTTGTACTCAGCCTTGTTATAGTTCTGTCGGCCAGCTCCATTCTGTCCTTATTGTTAATCGCGTTATCTTTCTTGTATTTTTTTCTTGTTTAATTGTGGCAGGCACTTCTACCCTTCAGAATTAACTGATTCCAGCCAAACTTGGACACAATGACCAGCCTATGACCTAGTTGTGTCCGCAAGGTCATACTTACTAGGCACCACTCGTTGCCTAGCAACGGCCGGAAACCTGCTTCTTTCGTACTTTTCACATTTCGAACTGTAGAAGCATTACTAATGGACGTAGAATTGTCTGACTTCTTTAGGCATAATCTTGAGGTCGTTCCATATCGAAAGTGTACCATTCATTTTTCCCCTCACTCTTCTAGTTTTCGAGTGGCAACCCTACAAAGATTTGCCTCAGGGTCCCTAGGAACCAATACCTGTTTTCAAAAATGTCTCTCTAGTTTCCCAGTGGCTCGATGGAAATGAATGAAAGTTTTCATGCCTATAGACATTGACTAGTACTGCAACTTTCTACTGCACACCTATGTGCTACATTGGCCAGGTCAGAGGTCAAAGATCATTCAATGTGAAAACGATGAAAATAGCTGACATCACGACTATGCTTGCGCGAAATGCTAAGGCTCTGAAGAAGTTAGGGCCATGATTCTTGGATGAAATATTGCACTGGAGCTGCTTCATACAAAAATGACAGTTAATGTCGAAACTCACTTCCAGTCGCTGGCAGTGCCGCCTGGAAGTTGTACCTCTGGTGGGCCGTTCAGTGCATTTCAGGGTCCCTAGCTCCACAGTAGGTAGACAGAATCGATTGAAACTTTTCATGCTTACAGACGCTAATGAGTCCTACAAGTGTGCTTCGTACATGCATGACCTATATCTGCCAGGTCAATAGTCAAAGGTCATCAAGTGCAGAAAATATGAAAAGCGCTAAAATTGCAACTTTGGTCATGCGAAATGCTAAGACTCCAAATAATAAGAAGCCAAGGCCATGATTTTTGGGGTGGAATGTTACACTGCAGTACCTCCATGTAGAAATGACTTTTAGTGTCGAGACTAACTTCCGGTCGCTTACAGAGTTTGGTCCACATAGAGCTGGCCATCGTCGCCAACCGATTTGTTTTACTGAACTTTTACTGAGTTTTTGTATTCATATTTACACTGTATTCTGAATCTTATTACAAGCCTTATACTGAATCTTAGTAGTGTCTTTATACTAAACCATATTCCGAGCCCTTTCGCGGAACCCTTTTGTAGCCATTCTACTCACCCTGACTCTACGGCCCTAACTCAGCTTTATGACAGTCCTTTTTCTGAGTAATATTATAACCTTTATGTTCAACTATATCTTTGCATTTATTTTCATCTCATATTGTGAACCTTATTCTGAGCAGTTATACTTAATCCTATTATAGCATCATACCCTTATTCTGAACATCATACTGAACCCGTCTGCCCAACTAAATTTTGTTTCCATATTGAAAGCCTTCGTACTAAACCTTTAAAAACAGCCATCGCAATGAACGTGTATACTAAATCCTTACACTCACTCAGTACTTATACAGTATTTAGCTTTATATTTAGCTATTAATAATCAGACCTAATACTAAACCTTCATACTTGATTTCGCGCTTAACATTTTACATCAAGCCTATTTCAGTCTTATACTCATCTTTACATTAAGCACGTAGTCAGCTTATTATTTAAACCCGCGCTCGCAATGCGAGAGGGATTCTTATGTTTTAATCTGCTTGTGTGTGTGTGTGTGTGTGTGTGTGTGTGTGTGTGTGTGTGTGTGTGTGTGTGTGTGTGTGTGTGTGTGTGTGTGTCTTTCTTCCTGCCTGTCTGTGTCAGGAATAAAACTCATGCAGTTTAATCCAATTTTGATCAAACTTGGTGCAAGGTATGAAGGTCAGCCAGTGAGAAAACCTGATGTTTTTTGGAACAGTAAGTCTAAGGCCAAGGTCACAGGGCCAGATCAAAGTCTGACCTAGTAAACTCGGCTTAAGCAGTTTTTACACGGGTAAGATCAAACTTTAGGAAGGACTAAAATTAAAGCTAGAGGGATGAGATTTAATTTTGAGAACAAGTAAGTAAAGATCAAGGTCCCAAGGCAAAGTCAAACTTCGACATGTGTGTCAATCTTTGAAAAAAAAAAAAAAAAAAGTAAGAAAAACAGGCAGTTTCGATCTGATTAGGATTAAATTTGGTGGATGGGTTGAGGATCACCTAATGGGTTAATCTATTGTTTTCCAGAACAGGAGGTTAATATCAAGGACACATATCAAAGTCAACCTAAAGAATTTTTATCCGACTTGCACCAAACTTCGTAGAAGAGTTTAGGACTTTAGCGTAAAGAAAAGTCACAAGGAAAGGTTAAAGGTAAAGGTCACTGGGGACGATCAACTCGACTAGTTCTGTTCTGATTTGAAGCAAACTTGGTGGACGGGCCAAGGGTCAGGGAAAATGAAGGCATTCATTTGTAAAAACAATCAGACAGTGGTGAATGCCATACAGCAAGTTGAAAGTTCGACCCGTGTGTCTTTGTGACCAAATCACTAAATAGTTTTGATCTTATTTTGATCAAACTTCGTAGACGTGTTGAAGATCACCCAAGGGGTTGATCAGTTGTTTTGAGAACAATAGAGTTAAGATCAAGGTCACATGGCAAGGTCAATTTCAAGTTTTTAACCGATCTGAACCAAATTTTGTGGATGGGCTCAGGTTAAGACAAAATCAGATTTTGAAAACAATCAATCGAAGAGCAAGGTCATTATGAATAGTCAAGGTTCAAGGTCAACTCAGTTTACAGTTTATTTGAACTAAACTTGGTGGAAAGGCTAAGGTTAGGCAAGAGTGAAGATATTCCATTTTACAATCAATCAATCAAAGGTCAAGGTCATGTGACAAAGTGAAATGTTCTGTTCATTGACTAGTTGGTCAGCGCGTATGTTGCGCTCTCAGTGCTTCTTCTTGATCATCTTATACTCACCTCATACACAAAGCCCTCATATCAAGCTCATGTGGATATCCTTTTTACACGATTATTAACCCTACATGTTAATTTGTAGCTGCAGTCTTAGTCAACAGCCCATCTACACTCATACCCATATCACTCTCTTACACACACACACACACACACACACACACACACTTACATTTGTACACACTCTCTCTCTCTCTCTCTCTCTCTCTCTCTCTCTCGATACTACTTCTTTACCCACACTCTTATTCACTCTTAATATCCATATAAATCAATAAATCACCTAAGCTCTTACCCTCTCATGAAATTTAAACACCCTCATAATATACCCACACCCACATACCCTCTCATAATGCCTACATCCACATTTCGTCTAAAAATATCCACACCCACACATCCTCTTTCAATACCCCTACCCACCCATGCTCTCAGGATACTCACACCCACACACCCTTTAACAATATCTACATCCAGACGACCTCTTAATCTTCCCACAACCACACATGATAAAATATCCACATCCATACATGCTTTTCATAACACCCACACCTTCACTTTTCACAATAACTACGGCCATACTTCTGCACCTCTACATTGCCCCTACTCTCTCTCACCGCCACCCACACCACCTTCACCCATAAATCTATCCCCTACCCCACCTACCCACCACGCCCAACCACACTGCAGGTGAAAGATGGCCCAATCTAGGGGTAAAGGAATTAAGGTTTCATTATGGCTTCTATACGTCCACCTGCAGTCTTACTCACGACCCACACTTGTCATTGCACCCACGTCCACACCCATCTAAACACTCATATCTACGTTATACTCTTTAGCCATCGTTAAATATATATCCACACTGATCAGTCCTTATACCTCTTCATATTCATCTTTTATTATTAGCTTTCCTCCTCCTGTTCTTCTTCTTAATCAATGTTTATCCCTTCACACACCTTTTACATTCACACCTATTTTTACATCCAAATTCACTTCCTAGTCCACATACAGAGCTTTTACTCTCTTCCCCATCGAAGGCCACATCACGGTCACGCAACCAGGCATATCCACGCATTCATCGCGGTTAATGCCAGAGTCAATGCTCGTTTAACTTTCCAGCTCGTTCGAAAATCCACTAACTCATCCATCATCGTACTGCTCCCACTTTCAGCACTCACATAAGTACATCAGCACCATCACCATTACCCGTGCCATTACCCACGCTATCTGTCACTGTTATACGACCTCTGGCGCTTCGTCTCGTGCTACTTTTTTCACTCAACATTCACTCACTCTCACTCACACTGGCACCCGCACTCATTCACTTTATTTCTCGTTTTGACGTACCGTCATCATCATTATTACCGTCTTCATTACCGCTGTCATCGTCGTCGTCATAATCATCATCATCATCATCATCCACACAAACCATATACTTTAACCCATTTACAGCCAACCGCCATCATCCATACCAGTTTCTCCATATTTCCAGTCATCCTGTATATCCCTAATCTCTAATCATTCCAATTAATGCTCATCCACACTCTCCCATATCACCATTCCCAGCCTTCCATACCCATTCACACTCATCCACATCACCGCTCACCCCCTTGCACATTCACTTACTTGTGCCCACATCTTCCGTCAGTTCACACACATGCATCCACTTTCTTTCTCATTGACCCACTCCAATACGTCTCCTTCAGCAGAACCCACCCACTCTCATCCACATCAGTGCTCTCTCTCTTTCTCTCTCTCTCTCTCAACCTTAACCTATGAGCTATCTCTTACCTGTTTTACGTTACTGAAGAAACCCCCCTCCCCCCCCAAAAAAAAAAGACAAATAAGGGAAATAATGATAAAGAGAAACTAGAAGATGTATATTAATTAGGGTAAGTTTTTCTTTACTTCCTTCTTATTACTTCCTTCAAGAGTTCTTTAGAAGTTTCCTTCAGATAAGTTAATTCTGCACGATGTTATTTATTTTTTTGCGAGTATCTTCCTGTACGGCTCGCGGTTGGACTGACGAGTAGAAAAGCGTTCCTGATTTTTCCCCATGAATAGAATAAGATTGCTTCTTAATATTTAGCCCAGACTTTAAGGTGTGTCAAGTCCATGTGGACTATGTATTTATGTAATGTATAACTCCTCTCTCTCTCTCTCTCTCTGTACACACCCACACACACACACACACTCACAAATGTATATATATATATATATATATATATATATATATGTGTGTGTGTGTGTGTGTGTGTGTGTGTGTGTATAAAATCTATCCATCCATCCATCATCCAATCCTACGTTGCCCCATGAGGTGCGTAGGAGGCCGGGGCTAGGCAAGTTGGTCCTGACATTTAAGAGGACAGTGACCAGCCTCACTCATCCCTGAGTGGCATTACGTGAGCAATAAACCCCAGTCATCCCTTGGATATATACCTTCACCGGTTCAATCCGACTGGAGCGCAATAATTAACCACTTAACCGCCAGGCGCCAAAAATTTGGTTATATGGTTACCACCCAGCGTAATAAATGATTTCCTGGTGTTCAGGAAACCATTAGGCTTGTCACTCTGTAGAGTCACCCACAGGCAGAAGGAAGAGGAAAGAATGAAGGAAAGAAGGACAGAAAAGGGAATGTAAAGTTACCCGTAGGCAGAAGGATGAGGAAAGAATTGAAAGAAAGACAGAAGAGTATGGAGGGAAAGAAAGATGGAGGAGAGGAAAGGCAGAAACCTGAGAGCAGCACTACATCGAGTGAGTGGATGGTGAGCGTCCCAAATATCTATTTATCTATCTATCTATATACAGTAATTATATCAATACCTACACCTACCACTATAAACAAAAATTTCCTTTTTTAGTCATCCACATCACGTACTCAATCCTTCCTAACCCATCCACACATTCACCTACTTCAATCCACACTCACATTTTTCCAGCCACCATAAATCATCCTCATCCCCTAACACACGTGCTCACTTTCTCCAACACCAAATCTTATTAAATGTTCATAACAACATTTCGTATCATCCATTCACTCACCCACACCATTGCCACTCAAGTTCATTCACATCTACACCCTTCCTCTTCCACACATACTCTCATGCACGGCCACATCCATACTCATCTTTTTTCACTCACACCAGTACCCTCAACTCCCACATACCTCCCCCCTCCCCTCTATTACAAAAGCGCCTACTCTCTTTCACAATCACGAACATCCCACAACACAACATCTTCAGTTCATCCCAACCCTTCTTCACATTGCCTCACTCTCACACACAGTAATGTCTTGCCTCATCCACACCCACTCACTCTAATCCATACCTATACCCTCATTCTTATTACCATTCCTAATCCTTCCACACTCTCTCACTCTTACCATTTCTAACATTCCATTCCAACCCACAACAATATTGTTCCACAATCATTGATTCTCCCTCATATCCATCATACATCTCGCACCATATCACCCACCATTCCACACCCACTCTCACCCATCTCGTTGTCCTCCCTCATCTACATCTAGCTTCTTATCCACACTACGAGTAATATAAACTCGTTCACTCTCACCCGCCAAATCCCACCCACCTACCCTAACACGCCCACTTACACTCATGTACACAACATTCCCAACCCTTTCATGCATATCCTCTCCCACCCACACCACACACATGCCAAAGCGCTCATCACACTACTCCCATTACATGTCCAGTCAATCATCTACCCACACCATTACCCGTTTTCCCACTCCCATTCACCATAACCTTCAGTACTTCCTCTTTCACTCCCACCCACACCAGTGCTTTCCCACATCCACTCACTTATATCAGTACACAGGTGCACATCTACATCCACACACCACACTCCCACCTCACACCCACACACAGCATATCTCTCATCCACCCACTTACGCACACTTAAACCCTCATCCGCTATTATTCTCATACCCACACCCACCCACATCCATACTCCCTCAATAATCCCACTCCTCCCCCCCTTCCCTTCAGTGTGGGTGAAAGGTTTGGGTATGGTGCTCCCCCTTCCCTCTTCTCTCGTCCTTCGGTACTGTGTGGTAGCCTCGGGGACTCTTAAGCTCTCTGGCCAACTTAGAGCCAACACAACCAAATTAAAGCTAGTACAGTGTTGCGTTTGCTCTACTTTTATTTTCTCTTCCTGTCTGTTTACGAGTATGTCAGTCAGTCAGTCAGTCTGTGTATGTGTGTGTGTGTGTGTGTGTGTGTGTGTGTGTGTGTGTGTGTGTGTGTGTGTGTGTGTGTGTCTCTCTCTCTCTCTCTCTCTCTCTCTCTCTCTCTTTCTTGATTTCCTTGTGGTTCTTGTTTTTGTAGTGGTGGTCAGAGCTGCCTTATTATTTATGTCTTGGTTACCTCGTACTTGCCTTTTTTTTTTTCTTTGTATTAAAGCTCTTTTTTTCTCTCACTTCCTATTCCTGTGTTCCTCTTGTCATTCTTCTTGTCCTTCTTCTTCTTCTACTACTACTACTACTACTACTAATACTACCATTGATACTACTATTACTACTACGGTTCCTCTTCTTCTTCTTCTTCTTCCTCTTCTTCTTTCTCATCTCCTTGCCTCTTCTCATTACCCTTGTACGTCTTTCTCTCTTCACTTCCTTCCTTGACTCTCTAGCCACTCACTTCCCTTTGCATTCCCCCTCTCCCCGACTCTCACTTTCATTTTTTTTTTCCCCTCCTTTTACCATCTTTACTCATTTTTTTTTTCTCTGTCTGTCTGTCTGTCTGTCTGTCTGTCTGTCTCTCTCTCTCTCTCTCTCTCTCTCTCTCTCTCTCTCTCTCTCTAAAATATTATTATTTTTTAGCTGCCCCATTTTTTATAATTTCATATGTTCTCTGTCTCTTTCTCTGTCTGTCTGTCTGTCTGTCTGTGTATCTTTCTGTCTGTCTGTCTGTCTGTCTGTCTCTGTCTCTGTCTGTCTGTCTGTCTGTCTGTCTCTCTCTCTCTCTCTCTCTCCCGCTATTTATGTATTTTTTTGTCAGATATCCATTTATTTGCCTGAAAATAGTTGAATATGTCAACTTTTTCATGACAAGCTAATTTCATCGCGTTTTTTGCGTAGTAAACAGGTAATAGTGATAGCAGTCAAAACCGTACCAGTAGTTAATGGTGGTAGTAGCCATACAAGTTGTAGATGTAGTGGTCAATGGTAGCAGTGGTCATAATAGTGGTAGAAGTAGTAGTAGACGTAAGAGTGTCAGTGACAGTAGTAGGGGTACTAGCACCATTGTCAACATTTACAGTATAGTAGTAGTAGTAGTAGTAGTAGTAGTAATAGTAGTAGTACTAGTAGTTGTAGTAGTAGTAGTAGTAGTAGTAGTAGTAGTAGTAGTAGTAGTAGTAGTAGTAGTAGTATTTGTTGTAGTAGTAGTAGTAGTAATAATAATAATAGTAGTAGTAGTAGTAGAAGTAGTAGTGGTGGTAGTGGTAGTAGCAATAGTAGTACTCCACTTTTTCCATCACCTACGGCATTCTTTTTTCTAATTCATAATCATTTCCTGCCACTTATTTAACTAGGATAACCCATTACTAGTTTTTCTACTTGTTCATTCTCCCTCTTCCGATGCTAGTATTGCTAGTCCTCACGGGTCCTCTTTACTTTCTCTTCTTCCGTCTCTTCTGTCTTTATTGCATTGCTTCTGTCTCACATTTTCTCTTCTTTCCGTAATTTTCATTTGCTTTCCTTCCTATACGTCTGGTGTCTTCCCTCATCTTGCAGCCACTCAGAACACTACTCTCGGTTGCCCTTCAGTAAGGTCACCAATCAGACGAGAGCACTGCTCTGACGTCACTCCTGACCTCACTGTCCCTACCCGGAGATTTCGCCACGCGGTTGGTTGCTTACCTGTGACGTCACACTGCCTGACTCTAACTGGCTTGTTGCTTGGTACTTCTATATATTTGTGCAGGATTTTGGTGGTAACTATTTAACGCAATACATCAAGACACACTGCTCAGCCTTTTGAGGTCAGCTGAAGAGTTCTGATGTTACTATCCTAAGGTGAGATATCTAATTGTCATTGGCCCCTTTCACTTATGACGTCACAGTCCTCGGTGCTCATTGGCTGGCAGCTCCGACGTCACTGTCCTTGGTAAACAGAGATTGGACTACGCTCGGGATTTTGACCTTCCCAAGCTCCCCCTCCCTCCCCTTTCCCCCCCTAGGTTCTCCACCCGACCTAGGCCAGTTTTTGAGGGTGTGGCTAGGGTGGCCTATATAACCGAGGGTGGTGGCGTGTGGAGGCACAGTGCTGAGTTCGCCTGACTGAAGCAAACACAGTAAACATGCAGGTAATGTGAACTCAACCGGCTGACGTGGATAGTGGTCTTGGGGTGGATATTTATGTGGGGGTGGATATGGTGTGCTATGGCGTGGATTACATAGCTGGATATGTTTTTGTGTGTGTATGTGAGGGTAGATATGGTTTGTTATGCCGTCCTGGTGGAGATGGACAAGTGGATGGGTTTGATGTGTTGTGAAGTGTGGACAGTGGATGATGTGAACGAACATGGTGTGTTCTGGTGTCGTGAGAGGGTGGATAATGAGGATGGGTATGAAGCAGTGTCAGGATAGATGATATGGGTGGGTATTTTTCATGACATGTGTGAATACTTCGGACAGATATGGTGTGCTGTGGTGGTAAATATTATGGTGAGTAGTGGAGGTGCATATGGCGTGGTGTGTGTGTCAGTTATGTAGGATGATATGGTGAGATATAACGGTGGATACTTTGGCGGCTGTGGATGGATACTGGGCACATGAATGGTGTGGCATAGAGATGGATAGGGTGTGTTGTTGAGCTTGATATTCTGCATGGGACGAGAGGATATTTTGAACAGATATCATGTCAGAATGGATGTTGTGTCTATGAGCTGTTGAATGAATGCCTAGGGCTGTGACTGAGTCCTGTCAGTGCTGTGAGGATTTCGTATGGAATGCATGAACGAGATGAAGGCGTACGAGTATGTGGATGAGTTAGTCATTAGTTAAATATAATATGGACACAGTAGTAAATGAATGTACTATGTGGATGTGATGCTGATTTTTTTTTTTTTTTTTTTTTTTCAATACAGAGAGATTTGTGAACGGTTGTGGTATTATGTGAATATACTCCAGGACAGATAGTAGGTGGGTGCTGATATAGTTCGCAATGCATTCCCTGTAAATATAGCAAATACATTTACTGATGGAAATTCTAAACAGGTACGGTACATGAGTTACCGACTGTACATCCTGTAAGCATAACCAAAAATGCAGTACATCTTTTTAAATGAACTATCCATTAGTTAGTAAAAATACTATAGTAAATTCTAATGGATCTAGCAGCGAAATTAAATGCATACTGTGCATGACTTGAGTGTATATACTGGACTCTAGTAGTTACGCAGATATACTTTTGCTTCTTTAAGTACTGTATATGTCCAAGTGTAAGCGTGTCTTGGAAGCATATATTTGTATACATCGTAAAACCTGAAGTCAGCATATCTTGCATATATATCTAGAGCAGAATAAGGCACGGGACAACAGAACAGGATAGAATATCGCAAGATACAGCAAAGTAGGATAGGCCTGCTGCAAAACAAAGTAAAACATGAGAGAGCAGAACACCACAAAGCATTATAGAGCAAAGTAAAACACGGTAGAGCAAACTATGATACAGCATGACAGAACAGAAAAAATTATAAAACGATTAAATTAAAAATAAAACACAATAGAACAAAAAAAGATTAAAGCAACTACAACACAAATATATAAAACCGGATGAGAGAGAATGTCATAAAACACAGTAAAGTAGAACAGCATAAAAGTTAATTAGAATTTTACACAACAGAAAAGAAGAGTATAACATAACACAGGATAGACTAAAGTGGCATAAACTACAATAAAGTAAAACACGATAGTAGACAATTATGTAAAACAGAATTGGAGTACACAATATAACAAAACAACAAAATACAGAATCTATCACAGTGCATAAAGCAAAGTACAATTGAACAGCATCAAAACTCGGTAACAAAGAAGAGTATTATGCCTTTGAATCTGACGAAACAGTTTTCATTTTCATCAGACCACCAGCAAACGATTTTTTTTATAAACTCCTCGTAAACCGATTCAAATCATCTGGAAGTAGCAAAAACAAACTGAAAAAAAGTGGCATCGTACTGAAGGTGTAAAAGTTAGAACACAGCCAATCAACAGAGCACAGAAAACAAGTTATTCACAAGCATGATACAAATGAACAGTGCCACACCGCCACTCCAGTCACTCATACTGCTATTTATCTGGTGTGAGTACCATTTGAGTGTTTTTAGTCTCATTCTCATTCTCGTATCTTCTGGAGGCGTTAATTTTTTGTACGATTTAAATTGAAACTGTGGCGCTTTTAATATGAAGCCAGTGAAGAAGCTAAACTGGTAACAAGTTTCATTATCTGATAATAATGGGCTTTGATGTGTTGAATGTAGTGTGCGTTGAAACAGGTAACTTTTGTTTGTTTGTTGTTTTGTTAATTTTTTCTATTTCCAGACGATTATATTCGAATTAAGAAATGTATTTTGTACCGAGGGTGGCTAAGAAAAATTATGGTCAACTCCTCCAGGCCAAACAGTGTCAGGTCTGCTGAATGAAACCGTCTGAGAGTAGCAAGAATAAACAAAAGTACGTAATCACAGGGAATAGGCTAACAATGTAACAACAATAAAATCTTAACCATTTTATTTATGCTAGTCAGACAAGGCTATTTTAAGACTGGCCTCGCGTCGCCGTCTGAGAAGGAAACATAATCTACGGGAATCCTCTAACGACGACCAAAACCTTAACTATTTTATTGCTGCTTCCGTCAGACGATATCATTCCGTTTAGAAATGATTTCTCCTTGTCTACTGTACAGAATGTGTTCAGCATCTTACAGTACTGGTACAAAAGTTATGTTCATCAAGGGATCACACATTGCTTTCAGTAGGCGTGAAATATATATTATAGTAATGCAGTGAAAATTCTAGTGAGTCAACACTAACACCAACATAAACCTAAAATAAATCTCTTAAACCACCGAGCTATAATATTCGTCCTCAATGTTTTTATGACCAGTAGATGCTCAAGATACCTCAACATCTAGTCAACCTAGTTTTTTACAACCAACTTTTACAACCTGTGGCCCTTGTCACAACCGCATCGACCCTATAGTAAATGAAAGACCCAATTAACGGATGTAAACCCTGAAGTGGAAACCTTGACCTATGGAGAATGCTCGGTGGGGCGGGTGTGACGGGTTGTAAGGGTGGGGTTAGGTGTGGAGGAAGCTTGAGCAAGTGTGTAGCTCAGGTGTGGGAGTGTGTACGAGAGGTTTGAGGAAGTGTAGATCATGTGCTATGCGGTGTGAGGAAGACGCCAGAGGAGGAAGATCTGAGGTAATAGTAGGTATGTGAAGAGGTCTGAAGAAGGCTTCAGCAGGTGTGTGGGTGAGGCATAATGGGGTGTGGGAACGATGTAAATGATGGAGGAAGGTTTGAGGTAATGATATGTTTGTGTGTGAGTGGTGAGAGTTGTGGTGGGGTATAAAGGATGTCAGGGGTAGAAGTTTGTGATAGTTGTATAGGGGATATGTGGTCAAGGTGTGGTGAGGTGGAATGGAGGGGTCAGGTATGAAGGAATGTAGTGATATGTATGTGGGTAATAGAAGGCGTGTATAAGGTATGGGAGGGTGAGTAGATGGGGAATTATGTTGACTAAGCATTACATCAGCGATAACCACAATTTCATGAATGGTAAGATGAAGTCGGATGCTGGGGGAGGTTTTAGGTTATGTCAGGTGTGCGAGTCAAAAGCAATGGGATGTAGAATGGAATAAGGTGTGAAAGCAGGTCTGGAGTTGTGTCAGGTGTGTGGGAGAGGTTTGATATATTATGTGTGGAGTTAAGTTTAAGAGGAAGAAATATATCTAATGACAGATGTGTGAGGAACAGTGGTCGGAGGCAGAATGTGACAGATAGTAGGGTTCGAGTCAGGCGTGGGGAAAGGGTCCATAGTGATAGGTGCGTGAGTGTGTGAAGCCAGGTGTGAAGTATGATAAAGTACAGGTATACGGACAGGACAGGAGAGAAGGCAGGTTTGGTCTGAGAGACAAATTTTTCAGTGTACAGTATTAATAGCAGCTGCATTTATGTGTGTTAGCTTGAATGTCAACTGAAATACAGAGGAGGATTCGTAGATCTGCATTTAGGCGCGTTAGAAGCAGGTTAGATAGTTATTGTTAGGTATGTTAATGGGAAGACTGGTGAAGGACAGGGAGGCAGATATGGGAATGGAGTCAGGAATGAAAATAGGAGGGCATGCTGGGATAGGAAGCCAGATAGGTACAAGGTGTCTGATATACTGTACTAGCTGAGTCAGGTGTGGGATGCTGAAGTCAGGTGTGTTGATATAAAGGGCCAGGTTTAAATTGTTTGGTAGGGGGTTGAAGGTATACAGTACAGGGGGTTGGTTAGTCATGATTGACGGCAGTTAGGCCAAAGAGTTAGATGCAGCTGCGGTCAGTATCTCCTTCACATCGTCTCTAAACTATGTCAAAGCCTATTGGGATCTTGATAAACTAATTAGCAAAAACCAGATGGCTTGGAACAGCACTTGATCAGTCCAGAACCTCTAAAGCATAATTATTAACCAAAGACGCGCATGAACAATGCAGAAAGGAACTGCAGGATATAGCTAAAAACGTTCTTTATTTCTCTAACTTTCGTATTACTAAGACCCTATCATTAGGGAGACTGTCTTGTGCTCTGTGTAATCCGAAAAGTTACAGAAACAAAGACCATTAGCGATTCCTGTTCCTGCCCATTTTACCCACACATTTTACCCATTTTTCACTATGAATCAGTCCAAAAAATCAAATATGTAATTGTAAATGAAGACGTTTAGCAAAGCTCCATCATATATGCATTTGAAATCAGGTACTCTCAGGTCTGCAGTCATATCTCACCCGTACTCGGCCAAAACCTGATTATAGTCATAACCACAATGCACTTTCCTTTCGGTTAGTACGCTACAGTCAATAGATGTCTGGGCTGGTGTGATGCACAAATGTAGATAGGTAGGAAGAGAGATGGATGGATAGATAGATAAAGAGTGCAAATGTTTTTGGAAGAGAAAGATGGATACATGGACAGAGACTTGATTATAAATGAGGATGCTGTGTATGTGTGCTTCTGTGTGTGTGTGTGTGTGTGTGTGTGTGTGTGTGTGTGTGTGTGTGTGTGTGTGTGAGAGAGAGAGAGAGAGAGAGAGAGAGAGAGAGAGAGAGAGAGAGAGAGAGAGAGTCAAGCAGACAAGCAGACTGTCGAAAGTAAATCATCCCCTTCCTTTTGCACAGCCCCATGATTCAGATCCCCATTACGTAACACGACATCACAAAAGCCCATTGAATAAGGTCTAACCCCTTCAGCCCAGTAACGCATTCTAATTCTAATCTTACAACCCTCAGACGATTTCATTCAGGTTCTGGAAAGGCTTCAGGTTGTGAGGGGGTTAATGGAAACTGTTTCTATGCCCGTCGATACAAATTATTTCTCCTAAGTTTAATCAAATTGTATGGTAGCAGTAGAAGAAAATATAGATGAGACCCTTCTAGTTTAGCTCTTAATTCCAAACATTTCTATCGCCCTTTATGAATTCCTGAACGATAACCTGTGCAATTTTTCCAGTATGTGCCGGACAGCTTTTAACATTCCCGATCATTTCATAACTGACTGGAACGAACATCAGAAGCGGCTAAAGATAGGAAAGGTAGAGAGAGATCTGTAATTGGAAGATGTGATTAGAGTAGGTTCTTTGATGCAGGGTAATTGAGGGGAGGAGGAATGCTGGTTCTAGTTTACAGAGAGAGAGAGAGAAAGAGAGAGAATCAAATAGTCTCACCATGAAACCTTTAGCCTTAAATATAGAACAAGAACGTATCACACACACACACTCACACACACACACACACACACACACACACACACACACACACACACACACACAAACCATACTCTCAAACCAAGTCCCACACACAAACCCAGCACCAACATTCGCCCCCCCACGCACCCTCACCAACACAGACTCCCGGGCCAATCAATTCTGACCTTGATACGCAACAGAGACCCCTTAAACTTTCACCCTATCTCGCCACCTTTTTGCCATTGACTCCCCAGCCCCAGAAGCTCCTTTTCTGGATCCCTTTCTTCCCCCACCCATCCCCTTGCCCAGGAGACTGCCACGTAGGGGAAAAAGTAACTTCTTTGACCTATACACTGTTTGAGCAGGAGGTGGGAAAGCTCTGAGGATCAGCCAATGTCACTAAGTTTTTTCTTCTTCTCACAGTTTCCCCTTTCGTGACAAACTTCGGGAAAAATGGAACTCTTAACCGTCGGATGAGTTGGTAGAATACGGACTAAAATTGTTAATTTCATGGAGAACTGTTTAATCTTAAACCACAGGAAATTACTTTTCTATGACATTATAACTAATGCTAATTAAGATCCCGAGACCTCAGCGATAAGAATTGATTTCTACTTGAAAATGACTGTCACTTGCTTTTTATTATTTAGTAATGTGGGTTTCTTGTTTCTGACTTTCTTCTCCGTTGTCATATTGCTCAGTGTTTTGACAACCACAGTAAAAAACAGTAGCTGACCCTTTAGGAATTTTGATGGATAACTAAAAACTCGTGAAAGCTACATTTTTTCATTTCCATCTTTTTTGTTTGCCCTTGTTCTCTCTTCTCCACCTCATATATTTCGTGACTGCCACGGGAAAAATATCACAGCTGACCTAGAAACTGTTTGACCAAGACGTCGGAGAAAAACAATGGGAAGATTCGTATTTCGCAACCAAACTCGGACGCGGAAATTACGTTCGTGTCTCCCACAAGTTCTTCATGGATTCCACCTCACGTGTTCTTGTGCAATTTTTATTTTGGGATGTTATGGTCGTCGTGCCGTGAAGTTAGAAAGTTGAGAGCACGACATTTTTACAAGATATTTTATTCCCTTAGTTCTTTCGTTACGATGATGTCTTAAATAGTCTTGTCCTGCTTCGTCCAGAACTTACTCAGTTTGGGGGATATCTCTCGCAGTGAAGAAATCAGTCCATTTTGGTAAGGATTTGCTTACCTTTTTTTTTTTTTTCTTTTCTTTTCTGGCTATGGGTGAATTTATGCAGCTCTGGAAAAACCTCTCGTAGTTACGTGGTTGACCCAATATGTAAGGTAACCAGTTGACTTTTACCTAATTCTTGCCAGCGCCGGTCTGTTCAGTGCAGCTCAGGGGAACCCTCATGTGGTGAAGGGTAAAGTTAGAGTGGAGATTTAGGAGTCGGGAGCCAAGTCTATTTAATACTGTTAACCTACTGTAATCAATAATCTAGCTGGGCGGAATCTAGTATCATTAGTTCGGAATTTCTGACTCACTGTATAAATGGATTAACGTGGTCTCTCTCTCTCTCTCTCTCTCTCTCTCTCTCTCTCTCTCTCTCTCTCTCTCTCTCACCATTATCACTTTATCATTTCATACAATTGTTCAAGTTATAGCTTGCTGGCGAACTACGAACCTCTTAATATCAGATCTCTTTATTATCTCGTTTCACGAGTAAGAGATGAACTACAGTACATTAAGATAACACTAGGGTACTTTTACAGTTCTGTGCGGTTAGGTTATAACCGAGTGATTATTATTACGAGGACGGAGCTGCAAAAACTGACACACTATTTTCTTTCATTGTAATCATTCCTTTCATTGTAATCATTCCTTTAGAAATGATATACTAAGAATAATACTTATATTAAGAAGCGATAGATCAAAAACATACTACATAACACATTACCATTCCTTTGTGTGTGTGTGTGTGTGTGTGTGTGTGTGTGTGTGTGTGTGTGTGTGTGTGTGTGTGTGTGTGTGTGTGTGTGTGTGTGTGTGTGTGTGTGTGTGTGTGTGTGTAGAAGCAGAAACAGACTGAGTGGTTTGGCACGCGTGACAGCCTTGTGGATCTGCTAACGATGTTGATAATCCATATTTACTTCCCTTCTTTGTTTACCTGATCAGCTGATTGGCCCGGCTGCCCTCCCCCTCTGTTCCCTTGTCTGCTTCCCTTCCCTGCTTGTTTGACTGCTTCTCCTTTTTACTTCCTTGTATGCTCTCTAATGACTTCTGTTTTGCTCTCTACTCTTTCCTCCTGTTTTTGTCTTCCTTTCTCCCTTTCCTTCTTTATCTCACACCTTCTTGTATAGTTCAATTTCCGCTCTATCTTTGCTTTCTCTTACACATGAAGCTTTTTCTCTTCTTTGCTTTTCTATTTTTCCTTGCATTTGACCTTGGCTTAATTATCCCCCTGTGTTTCACCTCTTTACCACTTCTGCCTCTTCCTTTATCTGTCCGTCTGTCTGTTGGTCTGTCTGTCTGTCTCTGTTGTTCAAGATTTTTCTACCCACTTCTCAGATCCTCATTACTGATGTTCCCATTTTTATCCTCTTACCTTTTGACTTCCCTGAAAGTCCTTTCTTACCCGTCGACCCACTTGCCCATTATCGTCTAAGTACCTGTCACTTTTTACCCTCATAAAGTTTCTCCTCCACCTGCATTAATGCCCTTCGTTCTATTTCCATAAAGGGTGCGTTAATTATCTACCGTACCTTTTTTTCTGGGTCTGTTGTTCCATCTTTGTCCTGCCTCAACACTGTTTTAGTAGATCCTTTTTCTCTTAGCTTATCCCTGTTCGTACCTACATCCTTCTTCATCTCTCTCTCTCCTTCCTCCCGTACCCTGCCCCTTATATGGTCTGGTTCCACTCCGCCCTCTGCTCTTTACCTCCCTCCTCGACAAACTGGACCACGTTAGTTCCAGGAGCCACCCAGCCTGATGTGGCATTCCGGGACAGCAGGATTTGGAGGCGCTTAAGGATCTCATTTAATGCTTGCTTCTTAAGGGTCTCATTTTTTGCCCTTTGGTTCCATGAATGCCTCTTAATATATCCTCCAGTAAATGTCTGTCCTCGTTGCTTTTCCTTCTTCTTACTGTATTGCTTCTTGATAATTAGGGTTTAACGATGAAGATGGACGTGGTGGCTTTCAATGGCAAGGATGATAATGACTAAATTTTTACATGTTGAGTCGTTTTGCTGTAAGACGAATGTGAATTGGTTTAACATAATCATCTGAATGATAAATGGAGCTTCAAATACTTCTTCTGATTTGTAACTACGAAGCCCCCCATCGCTTTTGTTTTAATCTCAACAGAACCACCGGATTGTGTAGTAAATAACTTATCTCAGCCACTGTATGATGCATCCGTAACTCACTTCGTTATCTGCACTCGGGAACAGGCAATGGAAATCCGCACCAGTCTGACATGAGACCTTTAGTAAAACCAGTAGCAAGCCACTCATTTCTTCCGTCTCTCTCTCTCTCTCTCTCTCTCTCTCTCTCTCTCTCTCTCTCTCAACATATTTTGTCAAGGTATTATCCTCTGCATCTTTTTTCCATCCTCTTACAGATCCTTGTACCATGTTAATGTAACACCATTTAAGAAGGATAAATTTACAGTCTGTAGTCTAACAAAATTTGTCAAGTGCGCCTCAAAAAACGATAGGAGCAAAATTGAAAAAAAAAAATAATAATAATATCACAATGAGGCTGACAGGAAGGGGACGTGGATGCGTTTGAATGCAGAATGAAAAACGGAGGTTTAATGCAGAATGAAAAACGGAGGAACGGAAAGGCTGGCTATCCGTACCACTGGGCGTCCTTTCACGAATTCAACGCACACGCGGCTGTGGAAATGTCAGGAGGCGGGATAAGAAAGAGTGGCGGTGACCTGCACACAATAGGCCTGTGCTGGGTGAATGAGGGTGGAAGTGGGGAAATGCCAGAAAATACAGAATCCGTTAGTTACCCCTGCTTACCTCCGTTGTTGATCTCTCTCTCTCTCTCTCTCTCTCGGCCCTGACCTTCCACCACGCCCCACGACTTCCCTTGAAAGCTGCAGTCTTTACCCTTATTTGAGATTTCTCCCCTCAATAGTCACGCATTTCCGTTCCTCTCTCTCTCTCTCTCTCTCTCATTATAACTCTATATATTTGTTTATCGAGAATTCTTTGTCTCCCTCTGTTGCAGTTCATTTTGGGTCTCATTAGATTCTATCTTGTTTTTATCAAGCATTTCCACTTTCTCCGTTGTCTGTCTGAGTGTCTGTCTGTCCGACATCTCTCTCTCTCTCTCTCTCTCTTGCTTCGTATTTTTGTTTTTGTTTTCTCGGTTGGCCTCTGGCATTCAAGGTCTGCCTCTATTCAGTCCACTGCTTTTTTCTTCCCCCTTCCCTCCTTTTCCCCATTCCTTCTACTCTCCTCCAGACGCTGCCACTCTCTCTGTTACACTTTTTACTAATCTTTTCCTCTCTCTCTCTCTCTCTCTCTCTCTCTCTCTCTCTCTCTCTCTCTCTCACACACACACACACACACACACACCAACGTACCCTACCAGCAACTTGTACCCTCCACGTGTCGCGTCTTGCACCTTAATGTGTGCTAATATACTTAACACGACTTGGAAGCATTCTGTATGTTGTGACCTGCGTGCTTACGTATTTGAGGGCAAGGTTAGTGATAGCCTGAGGGAGTTAGAGGGCGTGGGTGTTTTACCAGATGGAGTATTTGAGAAGTGTAAGTGGGTAAGGGAAAGAGTATTTGTTAAGAACTTTGGGCAGGGAGAGTGATGTGGATGGGAAAAACTGGTGGAATGAGAGACTAAAATCTATGTTTTTGTAGATGGGATGGGATAGGTAAACTAAGTTGAGATGAAAGTGAGGAAGTATAAGGCAAACAGGGAAAGCAGACAAGAAAGAATTATCAGTAGTGAAAAAGAAAATCTTTTTTATTGTGGTAGGTGGTGGCGACCATCATCCACTCACTTGATGTAGTGCTGCCTACTTCCTTAGCTTTTATCATTCTTTTTCTGTGCCTGCCCTCCTCTCTTCCTATTTCTCCTATCTTTCCTGTCACTTGTTATTGCTTTTCTTTCCTTTACAGGTGGCTTTACATTGAGTGACAAGCCAAATGGTTTCCTGTAAGCCAAGAAACCATTTACAACGCTGGGTGGTAACCATATAACCAAACCATACGTGCTCCCTACGTGTCAACAAGTGGGTTGGTGGAGGGTTGGTGCCCCTCCCTGTAAAACAACTAACTCAGTGTCAAATGGCCACCCTTTGCGGGATTGTGGTGTCTGGCAATAGATAGATAGATAGAAAAAGAAAATAGTCAAGATTAGACGAATGGATGGATGAGAAACGGAGGGCAACTGAGTAGGAGCAGAGTGGAGGAAGGTGTAGGAGGGAGGAAAGGGCAGACAAGTAGGCAGGAACGAGATTATAAACGGGACTGAGCAGGAAAGCAGAGAGAGAGAGAAAGAGAGAGAGAGAGGAATGGCAGAGACAAGTTGGCGTGTAGAGAAAGACACAGGTAGGTTAGCAGGTTGGAGAGAGGCAGGGGAACAGGTTTGGGAGGGGCTGATAGGCAGGAAAAGACAGGGGGGAGAGCTGAGAAGGGTGTGGTTAGGCAGGTAAGTTAGGTCGGTGGCAAAGAAAGGAAAAACTGGACAGAGAAGGTAGGAAACTGGGAAACAGGTCGGCAGGGGATTTCCAGGAATATCAATGGGAGAGGGTAGGACTAGAAAGTGAGAGTGTAGGAGAGGGTGGGCGTAGACGGAAAGGAGATAGGACAGGGTTGGCAGGGTGAAGGTAGAAATGGAAGAAGGAAGGTAGGGTGAGGGTAGGACGGAAGAAGTAAAGGTAGGATGAGGGTAGGACGGAGGGAAGCAAGATAGGATGGGTGTTAGCTAGTGCAGGGCAGGGCAAGGCAAGATGGCGTGGGAGTAGGACGGGGAGAGGCAAGTTAGGGTGAGAGTAGGTTAGGACAGGGTATGGCAAAGGGAGAGTGAGAGAGGTAGGGCTCGATAAGGTGAAGGTACGACAGGGTAGGGCAGGACAGGGCAGGGAAAATGAAAAGTAATGCAGGCAGACGATTTGTATGGCAAGAGTAATACCGACGGGGGCAAGATGGAACAAGGGTAAAACAAGAAAAGCATGATGGGGCAATTGAGGATAGGGGAAGGACAAGAAAATCAGAATTAGGGCGAGGGTTCGGGAGCGAGAGAGCGTGGGAGGTAATGCAGCTAAGGCAGGAAGGCCATCTGGTTAAGGTAGAGTAGGTCTGGGTGGACTCATAAGAGTGGGGTAGGGAAGGACTAGGCACTGTGTGTTGGGGTGGGGGGCAAGGTAAAGTGGTGCGTACAGGGGAGAGCTGGGCAGGGTAAGGGGAGGGGAAGGGCGAAGGGCATGGCATGGTGAAGGAGCGGTAAGGTTGGAAGTGTCATAAAACCAGGACAGGAACAACATAAGAGACTCGCAGAGAAGTGTGTCAGGTAGTATCAAGGAAATAATGTTGGTGTGTCAGGCGTAGCCGTGTACAGTAGAGGCATCAGGGAAGAGTGGTATCGGCGAGTGTCAGGAAACATGAATGTAGTTGAGTAATAACCCCTTCACTAAGATGACGTTTATTTTTTTCTCAATTTTATTATCTCAAGATGATTTTACTTAGCTCAAGGGAAGCCTGTTCCAGTGAAAATGTGAAAAAAGAATCTCCGCGGAACTCCTCAACTACGCAAGATCTCTAAAACTAATTATAAACGTCAAATGGCAGAAAAGAAAGTATTCTAATTATGGTCAAGAATAATGCAAGAGATCAGGGAAAGGAACAAAAGTAAGTCACAGTAGGGTAGGGAAAAAAGTGCTAGAGAATTATAAAGAACGTTGTTAGCAATTTTCAGGGAGTATCAGAGAGTGTCAGGGTGAGTTTGCCCAGATGTAAGGCAGAGTGAGACTGGTGTGTCACCATGTGACAGGGAAAGATGTCGGAACTTGCCGGGAAAAGGTACCAAGGATTGTCTGAGAAAGGAGTCAGTCAGGGTATGGTGTATACAGGGTGTGGCAACATGAGGCGTCAGGAAAGTACATTAGGGAATATTATGGAAGTGTGTCGTGTCTGTCAGGGAGAGATATGAAAAACTGTATCAGATAAAGGCACCAAGGGGTGTCAGAGGTGTATTTTAGAGAAGCGTATCAGGTCTGTGTCAAGGAAAGATATCGAAAAGTGTCAGACAGAGGACTGTCAAGGAGCATGGGGGTATGCTAGGATGAAGTATGAGGGCGTGTGAGGGGGCGGCGGGAGGTGACAGCCGCGTCAGTAGGGGTAATCGGTCAAATTCGAGTGAGAGAGAGAAAGCTTGGCGCGTGACCATGTTTGACCAGGCCACGGGTCACCATAACCTCTATCCCCCGCCGCCCACATCAAGGACTCCCCCCTCCCTCCACAAGCTCCCTTCCCCCTTAATAATAGGGGGAGGGAGGTCCAGTTTTTTTGCAGGGTGTTCCGGATGACGTATTCGTTGATCACCTGCCGCTGGATTTAGGGATTAACACTGACCTGTGTGAGACTGAATCTCCGTTGCGTTAATGCTTGCATAAGTGATGGTTGGTTCTTTTCTTCATTAGTGAATATAATGACTGAATCTTGTACTGTTTACATAATATATATATATATATATATATATATATATATATATATATATATATATATATATATATATATATATATATATATATATATATATGTGTGTGTGTGTGTGTATAGAAAGAGAGAGAGAGAGAGAGAGAGAGAGAGAGAGAGAGAGAACTGCAGTAATAAAGAAATAAAAAGACAAATTACCAAGTGTCCAGCGCCATCTGCTAAGCTCCATATTTGACGGCCACATTTATAGGCATAATTTTATTTTGTTGTGAGCAAGGGGGAGGGGTGGTCTTATAATCGCACTTGCTGCCGCCGCTGCATTCATGATTAACACCGTTGTCTCGTGCATTCTTGACCTGGTGGTCTTCAGGGTCACTAATTTTGTTCACTCCCCCCTCTCCCCCTCTGCCCTCACACGGCTCGGTCCCCCCTCTCCCGATTTCCTTCCCGCTGCCCTCCACGTTTATTTGATCTCTGCTTGACCTTCCCTTTCCTGGCTCTTCTACCTTTTTTCCACACTTGGTCCTCCTAATTTTTAGCTTGAGACTGGGGACGGAGTATATTCTCAGTTGATCAGTCACTTGTTATTTTCTGATCTTTATTACTTTTTGCAACTGCATACTTATTCCCTCCCATTCTTCTCTTCTTTCTTCTTCTTTTCTTGAATTCTTTACCTAACTTCCCCTCTATACCGTTCTCTCCCTTACTTCTCTTTTCTCTTCTGTTCTCCTCTCCCACCATTTCAGTTCCCCATCTCCTGTTTATATCATTCTCCTCCATTTCCTCCCATCCTCCTCTCCAATCATCATTTCTCGCATTTTTTTCTCCACTGTCCTTTCTTTTCCTATTTTCTCTATCCTCTCCCCTCTTTCCCCCTTTTACTTCCCTCCTCCCCTCTCCTTTCCCTCCTTAACTAACGTTTCTTCAGTCCATTTTCCTCCTCCTTCCTCCAGTAATAGTGTCTCCATTCAGCTCACCCCTTTTCCCTCCCCTGTCTCTCCCCTTTCTCTTTTCCCATCCCTTCTTATCTCTCCCCCATTTTCCTGTCCTTCCTCTTCTCCTTCCCTTTCTTTCATATACCTCATCTTTCTCTCACTGTCTTTTCTCTCCATCCAGTTCCTCTGTCTCCTCCAATTTCGCCCTTTCTTTCCTTCCCCATCTTCTACGATGGTATCGACAGCAACAAATTGGCTAGGGGCTCCTTCTGACTAGCAAGTGGAGAATGGAGGCTGCTGGCGAGAGGGTGATTAAACAGGAGTGAATGTGGGCAAGGGTAGTTGAAGGGTTAGGAGGATGTATGGAATGAGGTTGGACGGAGTGGTGAACATATATGACTGGATCGTGCGGCAGAAAGAAGATGGATGAGGTGAGAATGGGAAACAGGATGAAACAGTAAGTACTCGTATGTAGCAGGATTGTTAGAATGGATGGACTGTTTGGAACACGAGGGTGGGTTAAGTGGTACTAAGGAGGGATAAGATGGAATGGTAAGAACAGATGAATAGATGGAGGGGCAGTGATGCCGAAGATGAATGTTTGGTATCGATTTGGGAGTTATATGAGGAAGACACAGGTTAGACGATCTTGATTTCACAATGGTGTGCATTGTTCAGACCGAAAACAAATAGGTTTATTGTGAACATATAACAGTTTCAGTCAGATCTGTATCCTCTCCATCTAGAATTTGACTGGTCAGAATGATAAAGATAAAGTGGATGAAATGGTAGCAGGTGGGGCATGTAGGCAGCAAAGTAAGTAGAGGGCAGAGTGAAATGGTGGAAGCAGGTGGTTGTGGAGAATACAAAGTGGCTGGGGTTGGAGGATTAAGGATGGATCGCTGGGCAGGTGGTTGAAGAGACTGTGGGTAAGAAAGCGGGGCTGTGAACAGAATAATATGGATGAGGTGTGTATGAAGTGAAAGTGGACATTGTGTTATGAGAATAAGGATGATGCAAAGTGGACTATGTGTTAAGTGTATGAATATAACGTAAAATGGCCGAGAGTGGTACAGTCGGTGTTTGGTGTGAGTAGACAGAAATGGTTGATGATTTATACTCTCCAGCAAATGTATGAAAACCTGAAAGCAAGCATCTAGCTAAAAAAAAAAAAAAAAAAATGAAGGCATCGAAAAAGAAAGTAGACGAAATTTTGTATACTAGATAGTGAAAACAAGAAAATAATACAATACTAATGAACCAAATGAAAGAAAATTTAACCCATAATAGACTGAAGGCTGACGTGCTGCCCTGGACAGTGAATTAATGAACCATAACACCTATCAGATCCATAAACCTGAGTATTAAAATTAGTGCGTGATGTTCTAGGCTGACGCTGTATATTCACTGCTTAAAACACACACACACACACACACACACACACACACACACACACACACACACACACACACACACACACACACACACACACACACACACACAGCTTACCTCCAATCATAGTATCAGTTAGTATTCAGGGCACGCCATCTGTAGCTCACACTCAAGACTGGCCTTGCTTCCTTAATTTATTGAGCTATACGGACCCTAACCCTTTCACAACAATGGGTCTCCACTAATAAGGAAGTAATATAAGTCATCATTGTACAGAGAATATTAGTGGAGAGACTTTCTATCCCCTTCCTCATGAGGGTCTCTCCTGGGACGACAGTAAAATTAAAAGGTAATGTCAGTGAAGGCATGAATAGTGCTAACCTTAACTATCTATTATGACTTTTAATTAACGGTCTACATCTGACATTTTTTTTGTTTTCATTTTCTTCCATTTTGATTAGTTCTATCATTTCTTTAGGTGTTAGTTATCACATGTAGAACAGAATTTCTTACCTACACTCCTTTACTTTTTTTTATCACTATCACTGTGTCAGTCGTGGATCACAAATAATTTTAGTGTTTTGACTGGAGTTGCGTCAGTGTTTTACAAGGGTACGCAGACGACGGAGATTGGTAATAAAAGTGTAGGTACGTTTTTTATGTTCCTGAAAATAATATATAATGCTCACTCCCTTCTTCCGAACTTATTCTCCTCTTTCTCTTTCTCTACTGACTACTTCTTTTTCTCCTTCTGCTCCTGCTCTTCCTACTTCTCCTGTTTGGGCTCTTCCTTCTCCTTTACTCTCCCTGTTTCGGCCCTGCCTTCCTCGTTCAGAATCTCTCTTCTCTCACACCCTGCTTCTTAGTCCTTCCATCTTCTATTATCATCCACTCCCTCTGTCCTACTCTCTCTCTTCCGTTCTTACGTGTTTCTTCATACTTCCTACTTTCTCTCGGTCACCTCCCTCCCTCTGTCTGCTTGTTTCTGTCTCTGTCTGTCTGTCTGTCTGTCTGTCTGTCTGTCTCTCTGTCTCTGTCTCTGTTTGTCTGTCTGTCTGTCTGTCTGTCTGTCTGTCTCTCTCTCTCTCTCTCTCTCACACACACACACACACACACACACACATTCATCCATCCATCCATCATCCAATCCTACGTTGCCCCATGAGGAGCGTAAGAGCCCGGGGCTAGGCAAGGTGGTCCTGATATTTAAGATGAGAGTGACCAGCCTCACTCATCCCTGAGTGGCATTACGTGAGCAATAACCCCAGCCATCCCTTGGATATAAACCTTCAAAGGCTCAATCCGATTGGAGTGCTGCATTTACCCACTAAACCACCAGGCGCCATAATTTGGTTATATGGTTACCACCCAGCGTAGCAAATGGTTTCCTGGTGAACAGGAAACCATTTGGCTTGTCACTCAGTGTAGAGTCACCCATAGGCAGAAGCAACAGGAAAGAATGAAGGAAAGAGAGACAAAGGAGGGAGTGTAAAGTCACCTCTAGCCAGAAGGACGAAGAAAGCGTGAAGTAAAGAAAGACAGAAGAAGAAGGAAGGAAAAGAGGGAGGAGAGGAAAGGGCAGACACCTGAGAGCAGCACTACATCGAGTGAGTGGATGGTGAGCGCCCCCACCTACCACTACACATTCACTCACTTATTTCCACCACCCCCAGTACCGTCCAATGTCGTTGCTAAGTGAGGCACATTCTACTTCATTTTTACCTCAGACTAAACCAGAGGAACGCCCCCTACCCTCTCCTTCATCCGAGCCACCCCAGCACTGACTCAGGCACGAACGCACCTCACTCTTGGCCGTTCCTTCACCAGAGTTAACTATGAAGATTATACGGAACCCGGAGAGACTGACAGATTCAGACCACAGTATTCTCAGCAGACAGAAGACTTGCTCCCCTCCCCCCCCTCTCTCTCTCTCTCTCTCTCTCTCTCTCTTCTTTTCGAATAACGTAGGTCCCTTAGGAAGTGATCGTAAAAAGGTGCGGCATTTAGCAGAAGTATAAGATGTCTAATTATATAATACGAATACCTAAGAAATTATGAAGATAATTTTGTAGCAGCGTAGGATGATAGTTTTAGCCTACTATATGCAAGGCAGGTTTGAGGGATTTTTTTTCTTTCTTCAAACATACCACATCTGGAAAGATTGATTAAAGAATTTATATATATATATATATATATATATATATATATATATATATATATATATATATATATATATATATATATATATGACTTGAAAACTGATTAAGTAACGCAATGAGCAGTATTCTCTTTAGCGCAGGAGACTTCGTAGCAGCTTTATTTATTTAATCCCCAAACTATGCCTTCTTATTCTCTTGTGTAATTGCACTAATGACAACAGTAAAAGGCTATTAATGCACTATGTTCAAAATAAATTGCTCTGGAAAAGGCTCCGTGATATCAGTCAAACCAGCGAGGATACGGCTCAAGGATCTATGGAAGACCAGAGATGATAAGGAAATAGATTGTTTGTTTCTTCTCCCCGTTGCTTACTGTTTACACACCCCAAGTACTACATAATAACGAACTTATATGAACAAAGAAAATTGCCAGACTTAAACATATATGGAAACATGGCTCAAGTCTAATTTTATCGGACCCTTTCATGCGATACTTGTACAACAGACTGTACGAGAAAACGTAATATCACTGATCATTGCGCTTGAGATCTGCATTCCCTGGGGACTCTTTTGGTTATTGATATTGTGGCAAAGATATCGATTAGGTGGAACTAACATTTATTAAGGCAATTTTAAGTATAATTTTTAACCTATTCAGTACAGTGAGTTTGTTTTCATACATTATTCTTGAGTGTATATGAAGATAATATTCAGCTTCGCGAAAGTCTCTTGCACTGAAGGGATGCTTCTTTTTTCAGCTTAGGGAAGACGTGTCGTAAGGAAGGGGAAATGCAAGTACTAGCATAATGAATTAAGAAACAGAAATTTATTTTCACTTTTTCACAGCCACAGTAGACGTGAACCAAGGCAAGCGTACCCATCTTTATATCAGCAAAGAATTTTAGAACAACCTTTTGCCCCTCCCTGTTCTGGTCAAGTGATTTGCATACTAGAGCGATGGCCATTAAAGATAAGAAGAAGGTGACGATATAATCTGCTGATGCGACTCATATGGGAGTCTGTGAAAAGACTAAGGTCATGTGTGTGTGTGTGTGTGTGTGTGTGTGTGTGTGTGTGTGTGAGAGAGAGAAAGAGAGAGAGAGAGAGAGAGAGAGAGAGAGAGAGAGAGAGAGAGAGAGAGAGAGAGAGACTGACAAAAAAGTGGGAGAGACTGTGTGAGAATGAACAGAGCAAAAACTGTCACCAATTTCCCTTTCACTCTGAACCCTATACCCTCTCCCTCTCCTCCCTATATCAAGTCTCCTACGCTCCCTCCCTCCCTCCCTTCTCCTTCTACTCCTTCCTTTATCGCCTTTCCTGGTCCCTCCCTCTTCTTATCTTCCTACCTCCGTTTCCTATCCCTCTCTTCCCTCTCATTAAATCACTTTCTTCCCTCGTACCCACTTGTTTCTTTCTCTCATTGTGTCTCCCCCTCCCATCCTCTACTCCCATCCTCTCTTTTTTCTACCTTTTTTCCTCTCCTCCTTGTTCCTCTACCCACTCTGCCTGCCTACCCTTCCCTCTCCGATGAACCTCCATCATCCCCTCCTTCCTCTGACATTCTCTTACATTCCTCCTTTCCTCATTCTTCCTTTCGTTGTTGTATTTCCAGCTGTACTTACTCGTAATGCTATTGCCATTTAAGACACTGATCTTCTCTCTCAGTGCTGCAAAAGGTAACAGTGCTACTTTATCGAAAGTACTCAGTTTAACTAATATTAACTGTAGTATAATGACACGTTCCATTATGGCATAATGATTATTGCCTACGCTCTCTTGGAATGTATATGAGCTCTTTCTCCTTATTCGCGCAGTGTTGTTAGTCACCACTCACTCTAATGTTTACTTTATTAATTCTTTTGCTTTGTCTTGCTAAACGTTTGGGTGTTTTTGTCATATTATACTTCACTTTAGAATGTTCGTTCAGTGATCAAGTTTGCGCAATGTGCAGATAACGGGCACAAACTAGCATGTCCTCAGAATGCCCAGCGTCGAACCGGTTATGTGAACAACCCAAGTCGAGAACCAGATCTTGGCAACACCGTCAAGGCCAACCACACTGAATTATAGGTCTACTTTTTTTCTCTTTTTTTCGGTTACTTTTCTTCATTTTCTTTTACAACTGTGACTTGAGATTCAGTCCAACAGCTTTTGACATTATGCTGGGATTACTGACAGTGATTATAGTGTAGGTTCTGAAAACTCTCTCTCTCTCTCTCTTTCTCATGTCCAGATAGATAGATAGATAGATAGATACAGAGAGAGAGAGAGAGAGAGAGAGAGAGAGAGAGAGAGAGAGAGAATTTAACCCATAACTTTTGCAAGGGAGGGTACTAGAGTAATAATAGAGAGCTGAAAGATACGGCAGTAGTGGAAAGGAGGCTGAGGCAGGTAAGTAGGGCAGGTGGAGGTAAAGGAAAGGGAAATGACGGATATACAGAAGGAGGAAGATGAAAGACAGATTAAGAAAATGAAACAGAGAGGGAATAAAAAGAAAGCTGGGGTAAGGAAAGGAAAATGAGAAGGAAGTGATAAAAGATTAGATTAAGGAAGGTAAAGGAAAAAGATATGAGACTTACAGGAAAAGGGGAGTATCTAGATTAAAAAGAAAAAGAAAAATTAAACATGGATTAGGGAAAGAAGGGAAAAAGTAAGGAGGTGAATGGATGGAGGAAGGAAGAAATGGAAAAAAATGAGGATATCGAAAGACAGGAAGGACAAGGGAAAAGGAACTTGGGAGGTAAGAGAAAAGAGGGAAGGAGTGAATAAATAATTGAGAGAAATGAAAAATAGATTAAGACTAGGAAAGGAATGGGAGATGGTAAGGAGGTGAAAAGAGGAGTAAATGAATTAATGTGAGAAATATGAAAGCTGTACAATATTAAAGATACAAATTGAAAAGGAGTTGGGTATATGGCGGATAAAGAAAAGGGGATGGAAGGATATAGAAAGAGAAAAATGACAATAGGCCAAGGATACGACAGGGATAGGGAGGTGGACGGAAGGATGGCGGGAATAAGGGATGACAAAAACTGAGAGAGAAGAAAACGACTGAGACGAACAGAGTGATATGGGGGGGAAAAAGAGGAGAAAATGATGGAGAATGATATGGAAGTAACTTAAAGAAAAAGACGACACAGTTAAAGAAAGTAGCATGATAGGATCGAGAAAGAAAAAGGAAAAGAAAGTAATGTGATAAAAGAAAAAGGGGGCAGCCTACAGAGAGAGACAGTGAGGTCTGGTGTGATCCCATTAATGTTATCTATATTATGTCTAGGGAGAAGGAAGGGACGGAGGAAAGTAAGGATGGAGGGAGAAAAAGGAGGGGTGTGGATTGTAACGACCTTGTGTAGATAGATGAAGGGAAGGGAGGCTGATGGAAGGGAAGGGAGATTATTGAGGGAGGCAGGGAGGATGGATGGAAGGATGATAAATAGAGAAACAAGGAAAAAGGAGATATTATGATGGAGGGGAAATGTGGTGTAGAATGAGGATGAAATGATGGAAGAAAGAAGAGAATGCAGAGATAGGAGGACAGAGGAGGGATTAAGGAGGGATTAGCAAAGGCAGAAAAGGTAGACAAAGATGGTGGGTGGAAAATGAACAGGTGAAAGGGAAAGAAGAAAGGAAAATAGATTAAAGGACCACAAAGACAGGGGTGGGGGGAATGCAAAGGAAGAGGCGGAGTATGGTGTAAGAAGACTTGGTGAGAAAAAATAAGGAAAAGCGTCGGATGTCTTAGAGGACTGAGGAGGTGAAAGAGAACAAAGGAACCGAGCCCGAGAGAGAGGCAGACAGGGACCCAGTGAGGAAGGTAATTACTTCCTCAACTTTTGAAGGTGAGGGAGGTGTGGCCAACTAGGGGAGTGAAAGGAGGAATATTATAGAAAGAGGGGAGTAAGGGTATTTGTCTGTCTATCTGTCAGTCTATCTATCTATCTGTCTGTCTTTGTCTGTCTGTCTGCCTTTCCTCTGTATGAGCATAGACTAAATACTTAATTCCCTGAGGCCCAAAAGTTTCTTATGCACAACATTTGGCGTCACATACCTTTACGTATCACCACTCTGCCATTACTCAGTGTATGCTGGCTATAGATATACTTCGTTCTGATAATTTAGAGAAAATGTTTTGTGATATGTTGGTGGATCTTGCAGATTGCCAGTTAACACTGTTTTGCGGAAAATTACCCCGATGAATGGTTCCCTGCCCGTGCCGGGGATCGATCTATCTTTCTGTCAACCATTATTTAGCTACGCAACGCAATAATATATCCAATACGCATTATTTCTCTCTTACTTTCCCTTCGTACCTTTTCCTGATTTTTTTATCTCATCCTCCATTTTTTTCTCATAACTCATCACTTTTCCCTTCCCACCACTACATTTCACTAATCCCTTGCCTTCTCCTTCCCTTCCCTCCTCATTCCACCCTTGCCCTTATTTTTCCTCTTCTTCACTTTCCTTTCCTAGCACTTCCCTCCTCACCCCTTCCCAACCCTACCCTACCGCATCCCTCTCCTACCATTCCCCACTTTTTTTTCCTATCCCGTCTTTTCCCGTCCCTCTTCTTTCCTTCCCTTCCCCTCCCTTCCTTCCCTTCCATTTCCTTTCATTCTTTTCCCACGCTAAGATATAACGCTGTCAGAATTATTCTTTTACCGCAAGTCAGTGGTAAGAGGAGGAGAGGGAAAGGAAGGAGGGAGGGGAAGGAAAATGAAGAAAAAAATTTGTCGCGAAAGTAGTAACATGTTCTCTCTCTCTCTCTCTCTCTCTCTCTCTCTCTCTCTCTCTCTCTCTCCTGCAAATAGTACCTACCCACAATTCCATTATCCCTTTAATCAATGTTACTCCCTTTAGATTTTCCTCCCTTTTTCATTTCACCTTTCCGTCTTCTTTTCCCTTATCCTCTCCGTCCTCTCTTTCCTCAGTCCCTTCTTCTTTCCTTACTCCTCCCCCCTTCCCCCATCTTCCACTCTTCTTTCTCGCTACACGTAATGGATCTGACCGCAAACCATTTTTTTTTTTGTCACCGTAAAAGACCACACCCCCATTAATATTATTTCCTGTTTCTAAATGAGGATAATACCATTCCCATAGATCAGTTTTGAGGAACGTTGCTCTGGGTAGGAGAGAGAGAGAGAGAGAGAGAGAGAGAGAGAGAGAGAGAGAGAGAGAGAGAGAGAGAGAGATTTATGTTATGAAAGGAGATTGTGGGAGCATGTGTGCGAAATAATTTTTGCCCTTCCTTATTTCTTTATCTTTTGTCAAAGTTAGTTTATGCATTTTTTCTTTGTTATTCCTTTTTTTTTTTTTTCACTTCCTAGACGTGCTGCTTTTTACGTCCTCTCTCTCTCTCTCTCTCTCTTTGCGTGTTTCCTCATTCATCTCTGTTTCTCTTTCCGCTTCACTTTTCCCTCCTTGATCTCAGATCTTTCGATCCATTATTCTTTGCTTTCTCTGTTTTCATCCTTCCTCCCTCCCTTCCTCTTTCCTCATCATTCTTATCTCCTCCTCTCACCTCCCGTCCTTCCTCCCCCGCAGACCCCTCGCTCCCTCCTGGTGGTGGTGTTGGTGACCGTCTCTGCCTCCGTCATCCTGGCCGAGCAAGACCTCGACAAAGAACTGCAGCTCATCCTCAAGTCCTTCAAGGGATTCAAGAACGACTACTCTCAGGGTAAAGATGGAGTATACAGGTGAGTTATTTACAGTTCTTTTCTCTCTTACTCATCTTGTCCTTCATTTTGTGTCCAATCACTCTTTACCCTTTAATAAGTCTTTTTTTTCTTTTTTTTCTGACTGCTTGAACAAAATGTCCATCAATTATTAGTTTGTCACAGTCTTCTATCATTTTAACTTTTACAAAACCCTTTGTATATTGTAACCCTTCTTACTAGTCTACCCATCCCCAGATATGGCTTCAAGCAGTAGATAGATAGATAGATAGATAGATAGACAGATAGATATGTTTTCATTGAACGTCATCGTTTTCGTACAACATCTATGGGAATTTACCCAGGTTACGTTCATGATTATTTAGTACTACCAATCATATGGTAGAATGCTTATTTCACAAGCCACCTTCATCCCTTTCAGCTTCACCTACCACGTCGGCGACAGCGAGAGGGCGGAGGAACGCAACGAGGACGGTGAGGTGACCGGCCAGTATGCCTTCGTGGCTCCTGAGGGCGACGAGTACCAGTTCAAGTACGACGCTGACGAAGATGGATACAAAGTGGAGAGTGACGCCCTTCCAGAGGTCCCCGAGGACACCGAGGACGTGAAGAAGGCCAAGGAGGAGTTCTTCCAGGCTTACGAGAAGGCTCTCGAACTGGCTGAGGAGGACGATTATGAGTATTCCGAGGAGAGTGATGAGGACTCTGACGAATCCAGCGAAGAGTCTAGCGAGGAGAGTGATGAGGATTCTGACGAAGAGGATTCTGACGAAGAGGATTCTGACGAAGAGGAAGAAGAGGACGAAGAGGAAGAGGAGGAAGAAGGAGACGAAGAAGAAGAGGAGGAGGAAGAGGAAGAGGGAGAATCAGGATTTTTCAAGGCAGCCTCACACTTTGGTTTTCGCCGCGCCCCCTACCCCTACGATAGGAATTAAGAACCGCCATTAATATAAATAAAACGATCGATTATTTATAACGGGATGCTTGTGGACTGCTCACGACTCGACCGACGATGCTGAGGAACTTTTTCAACCCAGACTAAAATCTGCATATTCAGCAGTATTTTTTTTTTTAAAGTCTCGCTTCACTTTACAAAATATACAGAAAGAAAAAAAATAAGAAGCTCTTTTCCACTGATAATAGAAAAGGCTCCACAGTTCGTTCAGTCTTCTTTTTTCTTTCTCTATTTTTATTTTATTTTAAGTGTCTTTTATTTTCTTCCCTCTTTGTGTGAAAGGATTATTTGTTAGTGCCAAGGCTTAATTCCGCCTTTTGCTTCTTTTTCTTCCTCTTCACATGCTGTTCAATGGCCCCTTCACTGTTATAGAACGAACGAGTTTTGTTAGATAGTTTTATTGATTTTTTTATTCTTTTGTACAAATATCTCTCCTTTTCTTAACCGCTCAATTTCCAGTTACTATATAGAAGTCAGAGTATTTATTTTTTTGGAAAATATATCTGTAATATATGTATTTCTGCGTGTGTGAAATGCTCATAGGATGATCACACGCATTCTGGAATATGATAATTTTATATTAGGAGATGAAATAAAATTCTTTTTATTGAATATGAGAGTTATTCTACCTTATTTAAATGTTTGAATAATTATGAACTGGATGGTTGGTTCATTCTATCAAGGGCTCTGATGGCAGCTTCTAATAATGTGTTATTCTCTTACTGTTTATGGCTCCTATCTACTCCATTAATAACAATGGGAAATAGTGTTGCGATGATGATAATGATATGCTTAGTGACTGGAGTAGCTCCTATGGCGTCTGCTGAGACGACTTCTCTGTGTCGAAATATTATTTAACACGGTTCCTGTCGCAATAACGGCAGTAGATAAAATTAATTTCAGACCTTATGGTTAATTACCAAGATGATAGAATAGTGAAGAACACATACTTTGACCTCATTTTTCACGACACTCACTTTAGGTTAATTCGTACTTCATGACTCAGAGTCCTTCATATAGATTCTCCCGATCATGTTCCCTCCCTCCCTCTCCTCCCTTCCCCTTTTATCGACACTACACACTCCTACATCATCCTAATCCCATCTCAAGTGCGAAGAGAAATAGCGAGTGGGCATGGTGGAGTGGCATTGGGATGCATGTTCTCCATCATTTAAGTCATTCTAGCGCTGTTCCCGAGCGATTGATCAGTCCATTTTCAGTTTATCTCTCTTAGACCGCTACGACTCACTCTCAGCTGAATACAATCATCTGGTGTTAGCCGAATAGGTTACTAGAGTTGTTCTTACATGAGAGAGTTGAAGGTGAGAGTACTAACATTCTCAGGTTCCTAGGCTCACTTTCAGATGAACAGTCGGCTGACTTGGTGAAATAAATTGCTTGAGAAGCCGCGAGCAAATAGTCTTTTTCAGTGTCCTCTACGTCTCTTTAATTCGGATATAGTTGTGCACGTGTGTACTTTTTCTTTTTTATTTTATTTTATTTTTTGGCCATGGACTACCGGTCCATACCCAAAGATCGTTAACACAATTTTTTTGTCACTTTTCGTATTTTTATCATTTTTTTATTATATTACTAACTGATACCGTTAACTAATTTATAATGAAAAATACAAGTCTAATTTAGGAACCTAACACTGATAAACCTATTTTGCAAATGGCAACCCAACACTAAAGCCTTAAGATACCAATAACTAGACCTAACTAAATAGTCACATCATGCTTACAATAATGGGTAAAATAGCGGAATTCCATTGACTGCAAATGTGTAATGCCTCTATACATTACACACTTCCACGCATCACCTGGTGACTGCTAGGCGAGGCACGTGCATTAATGTAGGGGACATAAATATGTGAAAGAAAGCCAGATTGGTCAAGAACTATTCCATATACGTCAATTGTCGACCCTAATAAAGAAAACTTAAACAGAAGCAAAACATTTATATATGTACAAAAGGAGAAATACCTCGCTCACAAAACATCATTGACTGGAAGTACCCAATACCTCTCTATTGATTTTTTCCACGTGACGTCACGGGTCATGTGACTTTGTTTATGACGCCATACTGGACGGCAATTTGTCGGACGTCTAGAGAGAGAGAGAGAGAATTGCAGATTCCACAATGTTATTCCACTGTTGTGCTTTCGGCGGTAAGACATGGCAGAAAAGTGGAAGTGGTGTAAACTTCTGCCGGTTTCCAGCCAATGAGAAAGGGCAACAGAAGTGGATAGCTGCCTTGAAGAGGGAGAATTGACAGCCGACGGCCTACACCCGACTCTGTTGGAGGCATTTCATATCACGTGAGCCACCCCTCACCCCCTCCAACAGTACCCCCATCCCCCCACCCCCACCCAACCACCTCACATACCCCCCCACCCCACCTACACCCCCCCACTACCCCCCCAGTGCCACCTCAACTCCCCTACCGTCATCCCGACCCCTCCACCGCCACCCCCACCCCACCACTGTCCCCCCCCACCCCTCACTCCCACCCCCCAACAACCCTTTACCCCCCACACCCACCAAATCCCCTCCACAAGCCCTCCAGGACCCAACAATTCCCCCCACCACCACCCAACCCCCCTTCCCTTTCACCTCCTACCCGTTTCACCCCTTACTACCCATCCCCAACCCTCCCCCACCCTCACTCCCCACACCCCCACATCCCAAACCAACCCTAATCCCACCCCCTTACCCCCACCGCCATTCAAACCCCCCACCCTCACTCCACCTCCTTCCCCCACTGGCCCACTCCCACGCCCCCACCCTCCACTCATTCATCAACTACTCGATTCCCAGTGTATACAATCCCTCCCCCCTTGGCCCCATGTCAATAATTTACTGATTACCAAGACGATTTACATGTACTGTATGTCAGTTCTAGCCAGATATATTACACATAATTAACTTGAGGGATGCCCCGGTGAACTTTCACGGGGTGTTCACCAAACAGTGATAGAGATCGCCATATCTGAGGTCTGGTTTCGGTCTCCCGTACTTGAAACGAGTGAATTTCTCCCTAGATATGGTGTAAGCGTCGAGCCTCAAACACTTTATCTTGTTCCTGTAAAGATCTTGGTGGCGTTGATCCATATTTCTGCATATATTAGACAGTTCAATTTCTGACAGCCCTGTCCGGACAGCCATTACTGCGAGGAGTTTGCCATCCAATATGGAGTCATAAACAAAACCACGTGATTTCTGTGACGTCACTGGAAAAGGTCTATATTGTCCACTCACTCATCAATTGGTGGCTGTCAGGGGAGACACGTGGATTAATATAGAGAACATCGGTGTCAGAAATAGAACTATCAAGGGCAGGAACTATTACTAAAACGTAAACTGTCAACCCTAATTAATGTGCACAACTGTATTCATATTTATAGTAGATAAAAACCGTAACCACAGACAGCAAAAAAAATGTCACATCACTCTGATCAATCCGGTCCTTCTCAGGAAAGCCATCAGTTTATCAGTCATAACAATATCATTATCACCCAAGATGGTGGACTGGGTGAAGGGGGTGTCAGTTGCCGCAGTAATTTCTAAGTGACTCACGTTTACGATTAACCCGCCCCGTCCCGACCACTTTTTGACCACTGGTACCCCCCAATCCTGACCATTTTTCGACCCTTTTTTTTTTTTTTGCTAAAACTTTCGCTTTTGGTGAGAAACATCGAAAATTCATAGAGAAATCGCTCACCTGAGGTTTAAAATACTCATTACAGGTAGGAGAGCCTCCTTACCTTACTGGGTTTTCTATCAGGCTGGCACCAAAGAAAACGAGTTCTATGGGAGGATAACCATTTCACACCACTCATAAACGGTATTTATTTATTTACTGTTACGAATTTATATGTAGTACAAGAGTATATTGGTTTTCAAGCAGTAATATAGGTATTATAAGCATTGTTTCACTCACTAATACCTGACCTTTTTTTGCCACATTACCTGATCATCATTTCTAACTGTTTCTTCCTCTAATGCTATGTAAAGTTTGTCCTCCACATTGTCATTGATTGGGGAATCACTCTGGCCCTGAATTTCGTACCGTGGCATGACATGGCTATACTGGCCAGGTCACTGATAACAGGTGAATTGCTGAGATGGCATGCAGGGGGGGGAGGAGGTCATGCTGGGTAAGGCATTGTCTCTGCCTGGCATCTTGTTGAGGAAGGTGTCACGTGTATACGTACCAAAAATGACTCGCGAAAATTGAAAATTGTGGAAATTATGAACCTTGCAATTGCAGGACGTTGAAGTACGTCCCCGGGATTAGCTGTGACAAAACGTGAGGACGTGGAAGTACGTCCCCGGGACGCCGCGGGTTAAATCGCGTACAGCGCAGGATGATATGATCGATACATAGCACTGCACCACAGATGCCACGGTGCAGTGGAAATAAGTTTTCAATATATGGCAACATGTAGGTGATACGGGCACATTTCATCTACAACCAAGACAGTATTCTTTCTTCCAGGTGACTGGGACGATTTGCAGTATTCTAGTCACCAAAGAACAGTTTACAAGTTGAATGCTGATTCTGGTCTACTGACCCTGCAACAGATGCTATATTGATTTCTTGCAGAGGATGAGACTAGACCATAGATAACGAGGAACTTCCTAAGTCTCCTCGAGTTCCATGGCTGACTGCAAGTAAGTCAGCCTGCTTTTTGCCGTAAATACGACAATGACCAGGCATTCAGATCAGCGTGAAGGACTTGTTGCACGAATGCAATTTATTAACAATGCTATCCTGGATCTCATGTGGATCAGTTTTGCAAGAAGCAGCTACCTGAAGGGCTGACTTAGAGTCAGAATAAATGACAAATGAGTCATGACGAGAGTTCAGAGCATGGTCTATGGCTTTGTTAATAACAAATTTTCAGAGGTAAACACTGATGCATAAGTCGGCAAGCAAAACTAAGGGCACATTCAGTGGACCACACACTAGCGCCCACACATTCACTCGACTTGGAGCCATCTTTGTACAATTACTGGGATCCCGAATGACGCCTGATGATGTTGAGGAACAAATGGTAGTCCTCGACTTTTGGCGCCTTTGCCTTTGGTGCTGGGAGCCATGAAAAAATCAACAGCAAAGTTGGCCATACATTTTTAAACATCAACATGTCATAGTCACTGAGGTCCACACCAAGCTCCTGAGTCAGGAAGTGGAGGTGAACGGCAAGTGGCCGACTATCCTCCCTCATAAGATTCTGGTGTTGACACAGCACGGTCAGGTCACACTGCCAATATCACTTTTCCTTACTGTTCTTATGCCTTGCAATAAAACCAGGTGGTCTCGGCGAACACGGAGGGGAGGTACATTCGCCTCCACTTCCATACGAGCTACGTGCTTATGCCTCAGGGCTCCAAGACATATTTGCAAGCATTTATTATGCAACTCATCCAACCTCCTCAGTTTGGCATTCGATGCCAACCCATACACCTGTGAGCTATACTACAGCTTAGATCTAATAAGGGATTTATACACCACTGGTACAGATTTTCTGTCGACTCCCCAAGTAATACCGGCTAGAGAATTAAGGACATCTAATGGTTTATCTCAATGAGCAGCTGAATTAGTAATATGAATATTAAAGATTGATCTTGGATCAAAAGGTAAGCTCGAAAATGTAACCGAAATTTGTAAAGGCACCAGCTAATTATCCAAAGACAAATTCAAAGCAGGGACGTTACAGATGGTAGACACTACAGCAGCACACTTAGGGATGGAAAACTTAAATCTTTACTGCAAGGGCCACTGGTGGACGGAGTCAAGGGCTGCTTGAATCCGCCCAGCCGAAAACTGTGCATAACGGGAAGAGTGCCGTATTTCACAATCGTCAAATCAGAGTGAGTATTTAAGATTCCTCGGGATGGTAGCTGATGACAGAATGTCACTGATTATAATGCTAAACAAAGCAGGGCTAAACGCGCTGCAGTGAGATATCCTATTTTCTTGAATGAAAGCATCCGATGTTACACTATGGGGCAGTCTGACAGAGAAAGTTCTGTCTCAAAAAACTGAAAAAAAAAAAAAAAAATATATATATATATAGGCAAATTACCTCTTTAACCATAAGCATAGAAATTCATTACTATAGCCTGCCACCACATTATGCCATATCATAGGTTTTATGGATGTCCAAGAACACCCCTACCCTGAATTCTTTATTGGCAAATGCCTCCAGAATGCAAAGCTCCATATTCTTTACATGATCTAGTGTAGTTCTGCGTTTACAGAAGACACACTGTGGATCATTTAACAGATTCTTTGACTCTAAAACAAAAAGAAGCTATTAACCATTCTTTCTATAACTTTACGTAAACAGGAAGACAACACAACAGGACGAAATGGGGTTCATAAGAAGACCAACCTGTTTGGGTATCAGTATGACGTATACAAAATGCCACAAGTTTGGAAACATTCGGGACGTCCAAAGCTCATTGTACAACGCTGATATATTTTTAAGGTTGTCCTGATTAAAGTTCCTTATCATACCGTACATGGTGTTCAGACAAAGACTGGTGTCATTACAGGATTTCTGGGCAAGGGGAAGTTCATTTACCGTAAGCACTTGGTTGCAGGAAAGTCTACAGCTGAGCAATTCACGTGGGAAAAACTCCTGAAGAGGATGTTAGCTGCGTCCACGGGATCGCCATAGATGATATTATCCACCTGCTGGATGGTCACTGGGGTATAAGGGCGTTTATTATTTACTATTTTAATAGTGGACCAGACTTTGCTGACTGGAGCAAAATGAGTCACCGTGGTCACTCCAGGAGTGACGTTCATCCCCTCTAAATTTTCTTCTTGCTTCAGCCCGCACCTGTTTGTAAGCAATAACGCTTTCCTCAGTAGACTGATTGTTAAAAGTCCTGTATCTTCTGTTTCATCTCCTTAATGCTTGTCAGCAATCCGGAGTCCACCAATGAGCTCTATGCTTCGCTTGAAATACAGAAGTCTTCGGAATTGCAGCCTCAGCCGCGTGTAATATGGAATTAATTATTTATTGGTCTTTGACTTTTATGGTCTCCCTAAATGTATCTGAATCTGCAGTCCTGAGAAGGATCCCCTAATCCGCTTTCCTAAAGTTAAATTTTGGAAGTGGAGGGTCCGAAAGAACGTCGTGTGTGCAAGAAAGACAGATCACTTCCCAAGAAGTCGTCATAAGGGTTCCAAGAAAAATCATTTAGTATACCTGAGAGGTCAGAGACAAAAAATGGCCGAGAAATTACCAGTACGATCATCTACACGAGTCGCTCTACCATCGCTCAGAGGATAGAGGTTGGACTATAGTATTAGGCTAGCTACTTGCTCTCCAAGACCGTCGATCCTCAAGCTACCCGACTGATAGTGATGGGCGATAATGTCGTACAGAACTAACTTATTTCCAGGACGGTGGTTAAAAAGAGAATTTTAAGCATCACTATTAATGGGACCGTGTGGAGGACAGTAGAGAGAGCAAATTGACAGATAATTTTTATTAAATTTGCTCTGCACGCAACAGCTTCCAGAGCAGAATTTAGAATCACTTCAGTTGGCGGGTGTGATTTATGTGTGTGTATGACAGCTCCGTGACCATCGTATCATCTATATGAGTGGTAGTGTTTGAAATGTGGAGGATTAGATCCACTAATCGCATCTCTTGTAAACAAATAACGTCTCGTCTGAGTATAGATAGCAAGCTTGTTGTATTGTGTAATTTATTCCTAAGAGTTCTACATCTCCACTGTAACACAGTGATTGCGACGGTTTAAAATTTACGAGGAGGGCTATTGTGCTGCGTTATTTATTTATTTTTTTTCCTGCCGTCTGCCATCAGGCGATTGACTACCGAGGGACCCATCTCGGTGCTTGCTGACGGAAACCTCCATATGATTGTTGATAACAAGGCTCCCAGACTCTCCCGAGGAAAAGCTAGCTCTTTTCTCTGTCGCTGGATCAGGAACAGGAAGCACATGAGGACGTGAATGCCTTTGCAGGTTCCTAAGATTAAGGCTATCAGACTTGTCAGACTTATATTTATGCCGTACTGACTGAGATACGGTAGCAGCCTGAGAGTATGAGGCTGATACAGGGATGTCAGTGAGAGAGTTGGAACGTACAAGACCCAGAGATGAAGACGCTGAGCGAGAGGCACGAGTAACATGCACAGGGTCAGTCTGTGTCTTGACAGAGCACATCACAAGACCGCCGAAGCGTAGGACGTACTCGGCGTGGGAGTTGCATGCAATGCCATTACCTTCCTGGCTTTGTAATAAGAACCGCTCTCTGTCGCCTTCACCGTGCAGACCAATTTCCCCCTACTACTTGCGACAGTCTCTTCAGGAAGTGGGTTGAGCACCTTTCCAGTGAAAACAGTACAGTCCACATCGTGACCTGTACCTGAACACTTGCCACACACGGAGACAGAAGCCCAACAAGCCATTGTACTGTGTCCCCTAATTTTTACATTTAGAGCAACGACGGGGGTTAGGAACATAAGGCCTGCCTTTAGCAATTTTATATTCATCTAATCTAGAGGTGAATGTAGGGAAGATTAAGGTTATGGTCTTCGAGAAAAGTAAAGTCTGTGAATGTACATTGAAGTTGGATGAGGAGGAAATGGAATATGTGAGTGTATTTAAGTACTTGGGTAGTGTGATGAGTAAGGATGGGAGTTTGGAGCGTGAAGTGCTCGATACAAGGAAGAAAGTTTGCTGGTTCCTTGAAAGCAGTGATAAGAAACAGGGAAGTGAGCATGGAAGTGAAAAAGTTACTACATGACAGTATTGTGATACCAGCTCTAACATATGGAAGTGAAGCTTGGACCTTGCTGAAGGGACAGAAATCAAGAGCGAGAGCAGTGGAAATGAATTATTTGAGAGGAGCATGTGGAGTCACATGAAGATACAGACTGACAAATGAGGATGTGAAGGAGCGTTGTGGTATGGATGTGGATGTGACAGGAAGCGTTAGGAGAAACGCACTGAGGTGGTTTGGCCATGTGGAGAGGATGAAAAGTGAGAGACTGACGAGGAGAGTGTATGTGAGTGAGGTGGAGGGGGGAAGAGGGAGGGTGAGGCCAAGGATGAGATGGAGGGATGGAGTGGAGAGGTATATGAGAGAGGGCGATGTGAACTGGGAGCAGGGCAGTGAAATGGCGAGGGACAGGGCGACATGGAGGCAATACGTTTGTGGCCACCCCGTACGGGATTAAGGCGTCTGGCAATAGACAGATAGATACCACATCCCGCTCTCAGGGAAAGTGGGAAGAAAGAGAAAAGTGAGTAAGGGAAAATGACCCAGGACAGAATAGCTAAGGTTGAAATTGTCCTCACAACGCACTGCCGGGAGGCCAGACCGTGTACTCACGCTCCCAGAGTTATCGGTGAGGGGTGGTCCTCCGTGGACGAAACAAAGATAATCTCAGTACAAAGGCACAGACACCTATTATGCCAAACTAACAGAGAAGGGAAGGATATGGAACTAGCTAGCCTATACGCCACCAGAAGGTTGAAAAAAAAAAAAAAAAAAAGAATACCGGTGGGTCAGTACTGCAAATCTGGAGGAGAGAATAAACGAGTCAGCACTCTCCGCGACCAGGCATAAAAGTCCATATACTAAAGAATATTAACATGAGAAGAAAATGCATTGGTGAAAATGAGGTGATTGTGTGACGAAAATCTTAGCTTAAATGTGGTACTGTACCTGTGCAACATTTCTCACCTCACTCACCGCTGAGCCAATATGAGATGTGTGGATGCAATCGAAAGTGCAGCCTAGCAGAGATCAATTTTGCGCTGCAGAATAGGGACGTATTTTTGTGTTTCATTCTTGCTACTCTCAGCTACTTCATTCAGCTTTTGGAGTTACCCCTCAAGCTGAAGGGGTTAGATATGGCTTTACTGATTACTTTTCTTCTATGAGGTTCTCTAAAACTAGTTAAAAATGCTTGGGAGCAGAAATAAATCTCCAGTTACGGAAATTAATGTTCGTAAGAGTAATTGAATCATTATGTAATGATTTTTTCGTTTATTTCTATAATTGCTACTGCTTAGAGAGGCGGTGGCTGAATCGGTAGAGAGGCGGCCTGCAGTCCTAATGGACCCAGGTTCGAATCACGACTGGGGCAGGGAACAGTTTAAGAATTTGAATTTTATTAAAGCAGATTTTACTGATATACCAGAAGTCCCTCCAACATGTAAAAGCACCCCCGCTAATACCAATACACCAGTCCTGTATGAGATAGCCCTAGCACGTGTTCAGTATAGACGGTGGGTATTAGCGCCGAAGTGGACATGTGGAGGTGTGTTGCATGTAGAACTACTGGGCCTTGGGATTGGGCTGTTAAGCCTATGCCCAGAATCGGGGGCGGGGGGAAGCTCATTCAGCTACAGAGAGAGACCATAGTGAGTAGGTTAGCAAAGATATTCATTCATTGATGTAGTACAATGTTGTCTTTAAAATATCATTTCTGATTCCATCGGATTATTCATTCAGCTAATGGAGGGCTTGCCGTATATAAATGGTTAAGACGTGGGCAGAAAAATCAAATCCCTCAGGAACAAGCTGGGTATTAGAGCCATAATTACCTTTTCAAAACTTACGGACGGCTTTATCTGTAATCTCTGCAGTTCAACTGATTGACTGATTGACCGAAATATAACTGGCGGTGCAACTGCCAGGGTCATATGCCTCTGGTCCCTGCTGTACTAAGGGTCTGCCTGTTATATTACCTTCACGTGTTGTATTCATCTAGGAAGGGATTTAAAAAAAAACTGGAGGGGTTAGGTACAGCGTTCATATTTATCCTCAGAACGAGATGTTTCGTTTAAGCGAATTATAGTTTCTGATTTTGGCAAGTAGAATATTTAAACAATGAGTAAACTGATCTTTCCCGAGGTCAACATGTTCACAAATGCTCGATGATAGCTATAGTAGTTCTGGTTATTTCATTTATCAAATAATAGAATGGTTGGACAATAATTATTCGGCATTATTTTGGTGTCCTGATTTCGTACATATAATATTCTTTACACCAGAAAAGTAATGAGGCATAAATTGTTCCCACTCTTCACACATGTCACTCACTGAACAGTACATTAATATGACGAGTTGATGCAACATGTGTGTGAGTTTCAACAAAATAATGAGAATTATGGAATCCCGACACATATTCAAGACTTTCACCTGAAATATGATCATGTATATACAGATTGGGACTGTCAAGTTTTGCTGCTATATAAAAGCTACATTTTGTAATCTGGGTTGAATTAGTTTTGAAGTGAACAAACACTGGTTTCGATGTAGAAGGCAGTATGTTGTACGCCTCAGTTTGATGAGTGGGAGCACCACCAAATGAATGGTTTGCCCCGTGTATACCACGTTTACATCTTATAAGCGAACACAGTAGTTACTGCTTGATAACTTCCAGAAAATCAAGTAAAAGGTTTGTTGTGTTTGTGCCACGTCTACATCATCCACCATGAAGACGGTAGTTATTGTTTGATGGTCTGCAGCACACGGAGAGCACATTTATGGTAACAGAGGAAAGCACTGCAATGTATCAGGAAAATATTGAGAGAGAGCGAGAATAAGAGCAAGTGCACTAGTATGTAAGTGTATGTATGTATGCACACACACACACACACACACACACACACACACACACACACACACACACACACACACAATCACACACACACATATATATATATATATATATATATATATATATATATATATATATATATATATATATATATATATATATATCATCATCAGGACCTCTTTTACCACCCTAGGACAGGGTGAGGAGTAACAATGTCCAGACAGCCCAAATTTGCCCAATCCAATGGGCCACGCTTCCATTCACTCATCATTCAAGCTTCCGGAATCCTGGCTCTATCGGATACGCCAAAAACATTCACCACGTACTGTAGCTTCACATAAACGTATCCGATTGAGTCAATCCCGACGCTGCCACGTTAAAAAGGGGTGCCAAATTCCTGATCATGCACTTCTCCTCACAACATTCATCCAGCCACCTCGATCTCTTGTCAGTTCCCTAGCCTCACCGACTTCCAAACCTCTCTTCCTTTCACACTCATCCACTATATCTCTCCACCTTCTCCTTGGCCTACCTCGCCTCCTCCCTCCTTCAAATTCGCTCAGGTATACCTTTTTCAGCACTCTTTTGTTATCCATTCTCTCCACATGGCCATGCCATTTCAGTAAACTCTCCTCGATTCTGGTGTCCACCGACTTCCTCACTCCACATCTTTCACAAATCCCTCTGTTTCGTATCATATCCACCCTCTGTACTCCACATACATTCCTCAGCAGTCCCATCTCCATTGCTCTTACTCTTGACTTTTCCTTTCCATGCCTCACCATAGTCTCACATCCATATGTTAAAGTTGGCACTAACACTCCTTCATGTAAGTCTCGTGCAGCTGCAACACTCAAGTGTCTGTTTCTTATCAAGGCCTTCATTGCACCAGCTACTTTTCTTCCTTGTGTCACTCTACTTTCCACTTCTTTTGCACATTATCCTCTCTTTTCTATCACTGTACCCATGTATTTGAACTCTCTCACCAATTCCAGTCTCTCTCCATTCACTGTAACATCGCACTGGGAGTCACCGTCTCTCTCAATAACCATCACTTTACTCTTTTCTACATTTACTCTCGAGGCCCGACGCTCACAGACATCAGCAAAACTCTGCACTAGCCTACCAAGTTCTTGTCTAGTATTTGCAAGCAGTACTCATCATCAGTATACAACAAATTTGAGATATTCCATCCATCACCATTCATTACCAACGCCATCCCTCTCTCTATTACTCGTGTTGTTACTTCTCTCATCATCCCATCGACACACACACACACACACACACACAAACACACACACACACACACACACACACATATATATATATATATATATATATATATATATATATATATATATATATATATATATTGAACTATTGAACAACCATGGGGACATCACACAACCTTGTCGCACGCCCACAACGATCGTGAACTATTCACTTAGATGCCCATTAACCATTACACATGCCTCACTACCATCATAACAACTCTTGACGGCACCTAGCAGCTTACCATCTACGCCGTACATCCGCAAAACTTTCCACAATCCCTCTCTGCCCACTTTGTCGTATGCTTTTTCCAGATCCATGAATGCCATAAACACCTTATGGTCCTTCTCACAAGCCTTCTCTGCTATCTGTCTCACCGTAAATATTTGATCCACACAACCTCTACTACTTCTAAAGCCACCCTGTTCATCACTCAGGTCTTCTGATATCTCTCTTACTTTCTGTATAATAATTCTTCCATATACCTTCCCTACCACACTCAATAAACTTATGCCACGATAATTCTTGCACTCACTTCGCTCACTTTTATTTTTGTACAGGGGCACAATCAGTCTTTTTCCACTCTGCAGGCACAGTTTCACTCATCCATCCCTTCGTACATATCTCCAACAAGCACTTCATTCCACTCTCTCCATTACACTTAAGCTTACATATCTCCAACAAGCACTTCATTCCACTCTCTCCATTACACTTAAGCATCTCTGCATGCACCTCATCAACCCCAGCTGCTTTCCCATTTTTCAGCCACTTCACAGCACTCTTCACCTGTACGAGTGTCACGTTTCCTGGCACTGCATTCCTTCTCTGCACACCCCCAAAACCAATCATGTTTACAGCCGCTCTGCTCTCTCTATTCCCATTCTTCAGGCTTTTAAAATATTCTTTCTATCTGGTCCTTACTTCATCCCCATGGGTTAATAATCTACCACCTACGTCCTTCAAGCCATCACATTTCCTCCCGCTTTCACTTCTACATTTCCGCACCTCTTTCCAGAATAACTTCCTATTTCCATTCTTGCCTTACCCTCAACCCGTTAATAAAGTTCAATCTGCGAGTAAATCGGATAATAGCTGTTCAGACTGACATTGCACTGTGACCTTGACGTTTGACCTATTGTTCCCTCAAAGAACTCATCAACTCCTTGATTAATATTCAACCCTTCCACCAAGTTTCTTCAAATCAGATCAAAACTGTTTTACCTATTTTGTTCACAGACAGTGCACATGTTGAACTTTGACCTTGCTCTGTAACTTTTACCTTTGACTGGTTGTTCTCAAATTTGACTCACCGCTCTCTTGTCTTACTCTTGACTGTTCCATTAAGTTTGGTCGAAATTGGATAACAACTGCTGAAGGTTACTTTGCTGGATCAAACTTTAGTGAGATGTAGGCCAACAGGTATACCATCAGGAATTCAGGTATTGAAGAGGTTCATACAGTGGAACCCAGAAAGATCCATTCACATGTTTGTTTACTGAGGAAGCGAATGGTGGACTACTGACTAGCAAATGTTGAAAGTTCTTGTATGACTGTCGTCAAACTCTGAGGATCATAACGAACTGAGATGACGTTCTCCATTAACATTACTTGCCCCCTGGACTTTACCAGTGCCCCTGGGCAGAGGACTCCATGCCTGTTGTCATGATCCAGAGATTATCCGAATGCAGCTAGTGCCAACAAGGCTCTCCACACTTTCCACAACATCTTGCCTATGAAAGGAATCCGAATTAATGTTCAGATCAGGTAAGTGGTCCCGGAAGGTGGAGGAACAGACACAAGAAACAGTGCGGCGAGTTGCTGAACGAAGCTTTAGTCTGTACTCATTAACAGGTAGAGAAGAAGGTGAAGACGGGGTAGCGAGGGCAGAAGAAAAAGAAGATGCATCATTTTCCTGATTTTCCTCCCATTCGAAGTACCTGGGAGGTCCCTTAAGATCACCAACTTGACCCATATATCCTCAGATGACAAATCTTTAATCTCAAATTTGTTACCGTTACGAGATATCACGCGGTGTGGGCCCGTAAATTTGTCATCCAGTTTAGAAGTACGAGTATGTGAACGAGTAAATACTAAGTCCCAGACGTTAATACTGATAGGTGACGATGCACCATATCCTATTTAGACGAGGTAATATTAGTCTTTCCATACTGGTGTATTTTCTGGAAGTCTGTCACTTTCACTTTTACATAATCGCCAAGTTATAAAGTGGACTTGGTTTTGGTAATATCATTGAATAAGGCATAGATTTTTCAAATCCATATAAAAGAAAGAACTGAGTTTCGCCAGTAGCTTTATTAATAGAAATGTTGACAGAAGCACCATCTTGGGGTATCCACTCGTCCCAACAGGCGCTTTGAGAACTTAAGTACTTCAAGCATTCCAAAACCTTATGACTTTGTCTTTCGACAGTGCCATTGGATGCGGTATGGTTGTGCATGACATTACATATTTTATTGTTGCTATTCTGTTTACAATTTCCAACAAGAAGTCTGGTGTTGAACTTCAAATCATTATCGGTCAGTTAATGGCGTAGAGAATGGACAAATAATATGATCAATGAAGGCACGAGTAAGGCCCGTGTCCTATATTCAAGTTCATCTTCGAGAACGATCCCGATCACCACGATCTTACCCTCAAGGTGAAATGCCACGATCATACCTCAAACGGTAGGCCTAAACGGTCATTTCAAGACAGTCACGTTATTGCTAAGGCACACAAAGACATTGCTACCACATCCCACGACACCCTACAGAAGCGTCACGCTATCCTGACAACACACTATGATCATCCCTCATTTAAAAAATAAGTCACTTTGACTCCACGTCACTGCAAGACATCGCCACGTAGCGTGTCGCAAGTTGTCGTAGCGTGTCTTAGGTATAACTTTGCCTGTCGTAGGCATAACTTCGTGTGTCATAGCGGGTATTCGGGACCCGATCTCCGAGTTATTGCTACGACACGTCGTCCCACCTAACGACAAGCCACGACAACCTACGACAAGCTAAGACACGCTAAGTCACAGCTAAGACAAATGACGTACCGTCATGACATGTCACATTCTCCTCCCTGTCGGCGTCCATGCTGACAATTTTTTAACATTCCAAAAATTGTCGTAGCGAGCCCAAAACCAAGAAGAATGACCAAGTTCTCCACGTCAGCGCTACGTCAGCGCTAAGTCACGCCACATTACTCATGTCGACATGCGGCGACACACAAAGACATGAAGATCGTGGCGTGTCGTGGGAAAGTTCCTGACAGTTGGACATAGGCTTAACACTCTTAGCAGTTTTGTCTTGAAGAGCTGCGAGAACACAGTAACGTGAGAAATGATCAACAACCACAGGCAAATACTCTTCACTAGACTCTGTAGGAGGCAATTTAAGGAGATCAATAGAAACAGCATGGTTGGTGGTGGCGACCATCATCCACGCACTCGATGTAGTGCTACCTACTTCTTTAGCCTTTATCATTCTTTTTCTGTCTGCCCTCTTCTTTCTCAATTTCCCTCATCTTTACTGTCACTTTTTATTACTCTTTCAGGTGGCTTTACATTGAGTGACAAGCGTAATGGCTTCCTGTAAGCCAGAAAACCATTTACAACGCTGGGTGGTAACCATATAACCTACTCACACGTGTTTCTTACATGTCAAAAAATGGAGTGGCGGAGAGCCAGCAACCCTTCCCATAAAACCACTAACTCAAAGACAAACTGCCACCCCTTGTGGGATTACGGCGTCTGGCTATAGATAGAATTGAAACAGCTTCCCACGGACTTGATGGCACTGGATATTCTAAAAGTGGAACAGGTGATCCGGTTGACCTATTATGACGGTTACAGGGAACACAGGAATCACAGTGAACGTTGATGTCCTAACACATAGTAGGCCAATAAAATGAAAGACGTGCTTGTCTCATACGTCAATTTTTTCCTGGGTGGGATGCATGAGGTGTGTTATGGATGATGTGGAGTACTGCAAGTATTAAATCAGTGAGAACAACGAGTTGCTGTACCTCTTAATTAGTTATGTCCCTACCGGTAGGAGATGTCTTCCTATACAAGCTATCATTGCCTAACATGAGTTCATTTATTGGCACTGGCAGAGTAGGTAAGGTCGACGCATCTCCTAACTCTAGGAAGTAAATAGACCACAGAGAAGACTGTGCGCAGACAACTGCTGACTACATCCTAGGTAAGAGTGACGAAGGGAACTTCACTTAGTCGGTATGGTGAGACTGTCGTGGTTACATGACGTGAAAGAGCATCTGCAACTACATTAGATTATCAGGGACGTACTCAAAGGTTGGATTGAAGTCTTGGACAATAACTGACCATCGTGCTAAACATCCGGTAAGATTTCTTTCTTTCGGTAAGTCACAAAGTGAAGTGAGAGGCGATATGTTTGGATATGCACTGGATATCCGTAGATTATGTCTCTGAAATGTCTGAGAGACCAAACAATTGCTAAAACCTCCCAGACAGCAACAGTGTAGTTACGTTCAGCAGCACTGAGGGCACGACTAGCATATGCTATTACACGTTTCCTTTTTGCATGATCAACTTGCATCAATACTGCTCCTAGGCCTACGCCAGAATGTGTCTGTACAAAGAAGAAAAGGCTTCTTTTAATAAAGGAATGCCAAGACTGGGGCATTAATAAGTTCTGTCTTCAGTGTTGCAAAGGCATGAGACTGGTCATTAGTCCAAACAAAAGGTTCATTTCTCTTAAGTAATTTAGTAAGAGAATAAATCGCCCATAATAGCCACTCAGTCCAAGGAAACTCCTTACATCATCAGTACTGGTGGGTTCTGGGAAGTTAACAACTGCTTTAACTATCTCATCTGAGGTATGAATTCCCTCAGTACCATATGTCTTACGCAGTAAATTGCATTTACTGAGCTTAACATTTAGACTTGCCATTTGGAGGCGATCAAAAACTTGCTGTAGTTTGACAAAATGCTCAGGGACTGATTTACTTACGACAATAATGTTATCTACTTATGCAAAAAAGAATGGCCAATCATACCACTGAATGCAGAATGGATAAGCCTCACTGATGGGGCATTTCTAAGACCAAAGCGAACCCTTTTAAAATGGTAGTGGCCAAAAGGGGTACTAGATGCACTTATAGGGCGAGCCAGCTCTTCCATTTTTATTTACCAGTAGCCACTAAGTAAGCCGAGGGAAGTGAAAACAACGTTACTCTCGTCTAGTCATTCCAGTAGATCTGTAAAGACTGGTAATGGGAATTGATCTGGTACAGCAACAGAGTTTACTTTACGGTAGTCAACTACGGGGTCTAAAATCACCTCCTTTCGTGGGGACTACGAAAAGCAGACTATTCCACGGACTGACGGAGTGATCAATGATCTCCTGGTTAAAAACATCCCGCACTAACTCATCAACTTCTTTTTGCAAGCGATGGGGTAATCTACTCGTATAGGCCGGGAAATAAATTGGTTGAGTACCGGGAATCAATGGGGTGCTTTGGGGCCGCCATTGAAGTGGTCGAGCCTGCCACTGACAGTGAACAGTCGCACTGCCATGAATCATTAATAATATATCTTTGTGTGGACTTATGATTCAAATTAATGTTTGTAATGTGTAGAGGAATTATTTTTTTCTCAAATAATTGAGAAGAAATGAAGGGAAACTACTTATTATTTTCATAGTAATACGTAAAAAATATTTATCCAGCTAGATTAGCATCAAATGAACTCCAAGATCCTCATTTATTTTGCATTAGTAGTCTTTTATTGTACTGAAAGAGGTGGAGTTACATTACTCACTATTGGCTGGAACGAAATACTTTGTAATTGTCCTCTTCAAGTCGATTACTAGCCAATATAAGTAAAAAATCGGTACGACGCTCGTAACATCCCAAATATCCAAGTGGCGCATGCGCATTGAAGGTACAGTCCCAGGGACAAGATAGACTCTGCTTTTGTTTACTAATATTGTGGCACCCAAGATTTTGTAATATTCACATTTGAGGACATCAAGATAATTTCAGAAAGGCTGTCTTAGATAAATATTTTTACGGATCAGCTTCTAACTAACTGCTCTATGCTGCAAGATATTATCAAATTCTTGTTACCGTGCTTTCATTTCACCAAAGATTTTGTGTACATGTGGGACAAGAGGGATGTTGTTGATAGTGAGGTGTGAGTTATGACTGTGTTCTACCATAAAAGAGGCCATTCTGAGTCTTTTTTGTAGTACACCAGTCATGAAGTGTGTGTGGAGTGTTAAGTCATCTGGGTAGGAAGCAGTGTGTACTTTGTGAGTGAAAGTGAAAAGCACATATTTATATATATATATATATATATATATATATATATATATATATATATATATATATATATATATACATATAGTTTTCTATATATACTTATTATAGAGAATATATTCTATTCTGGATTGATTAGCCACTTTGAGAAATATATACATACTGTATGACACTATATTATCCAAATTGTTTATTTTGTAATTTCATCATTCATAATCTGAGGAAATTGATGGCCACCCCTATTAATGCACAGGGGAACAGAACAGTACGATTCTGATTCTCAGCGTGCGTCCTCTCGACTTCAGTCCAGCCTTCCGACCTCTCTCACGAGCAGGCAAAAAATGACTGTTGACCGTTCCTGGATTTGGGACGGTTTGTCGAAATCGTTGACTGAAGGCGAATTTAGGCATTAATAAATTTAAGTTAGTAAATCGTCTCAGAGGAGGAAAATATGACTTTCCTCATTGAAACCATATATTAAGAGATACAAATCTACTCATTTCTAAAGAATTAACATAGAAAACATCAAATTATAAGGGATGAATGAGCTGACTAGTTGCTAGACTTGCCAGATTAGAATATTTTTACCTTTTTGTATGACTCATACAAATGAATAAGCTCTTGTTGTGTGTATTCATTGAAGAGTGTAAGTGGTTTTGTAAGTAGGAATGACATTAATCCTATCACAAGTGCACACAAACAAATGCAGCATATGATTCATGAGCATGCGTGTCCAACGACGTCTGTGGCAGGCTCGACCATGACGATTGTCAATTGTCTTCACCCCACAAAGCACCCCATTCAGTGGTGTGCTTCATAAAATTTGTCTTTCCTATTTGTTCACCAGGTACGGCCAAAACATCCCTATAGGCCTGCAAAAGGTTAAATAATTGTTCCTTCTGCTCAGGACAATCACCCGAGTTTACTTGAAGGGAAATGTTAGCTGAGAGAGCCATAGCAGAATCCGTAGAGTTTTCAGTGATATATAGACATGTAAATCATCATCCCCATCCTTAGCAGTTACAAAGAATGGTATATACTGGCACACCGTTACCACCGATAGGTACACCAGGAAATCGCCATTCTTTGTACCACTTTCAAGCATTAGTGGAGCACTGGCGACATTTAGTAGGTAAAGACAACACAAATTATTCTCCAGCACGGAACACAAAGCTACCTCATGTTAAACCATTTACACAACATGTCTCAGGTAAGGTTAATATATTCACTCCTTCTTTCGCATCTACAACATGGACAGCGAGTTTTGTGGAACCTTGCGGCACCAAAATTGTGCACCACATTGTCACTGCTCGTTCCAGCTCCGTGTCATTCAGACTCTTTGAGGTGGTTAAATGAGATGTAGGTGAGTCAACCGTTCTGACACTGTTAGAGGGGAATGTTATGAAATACTGGTACTAAATTATCTTCATTACTCTTTACTGGTGGCTGTGGAGTAAGGGTTATGGTAGACTGACACCGAATTTGCCTGTGAAAGGACAGGATGTGGACGAATCATGCCTGATACATAAAGTCCCTTTACTGTAACGTTACCACAAGCAGGTATCAGGTCAATAGAATGTTGAGCCATGGTGTCGATACCAATCAAAACATCTGCAAGATACCGGAGTTTGTGACATAAAACCCAGCTGTGAAAGGCTTTATTAATTCATCGAGTCATATTTCAAGAGTTACCTTGCCCTTCACATAAAATTCTGAGCCGTCAACACCACAGAGGCGAATGTCAGGCGGCTCAAGGATCTAAACCCGTTTAAACTTTCGTTTAACAGTGACCAGGGAGGATTCAGCTGACGCTGAACCCTTCACTATGTTCAGTTGAAATCAGATTAAAATTGTTTGAGTTGTTTTGTTAAAACACACACACACACACACACACACACACACACACACACACACACACACACACACACACCGTGATCAAAACAAGACTCCCTTTCTTTGCGAGCGCGGGTGTAATTGTATTGTGTCTGTGTGTCTTCTCAGTTTGTCTGTCATATACTACAATCTCTCTTATTATCATAATCACTGGTATATTGTTCCAGCTAACTTTAGGTGATAACACTCAGCTGAGAGTTACTGAAATTTGACTGTTAGTGGTCATTCGAACTGTCTCAGTCGTGACAGTTTTAAGTTAGTATTTTATTTCAGCAGACGTCAGGCTTTCTCATAATGCACTGAGTGAGTCATAGGAGCCTGAGATATGCCAGTATGTGATGCTGCTGCTAACTCAGTGGCTGAAAGTACTTACTTTAATCTGTATTTCATTTCAGCTACTGTCAGATGATTTTACGCCAGTTTACAGTAAAATGCTGACGTTTTCTATGCTTCTATTTGCTCTACAAAGTTTTCTGTGACGCTTAAGTGGGTAACATAATGTAATGGTCCACAGGAACATCCAGTATGTCTATGACTACATGTGCGTGAATAGATACATATATGTATGGATAAATACGTATATGTATGTTTGCAAATGTACCTCTCTCTGCATACGTATGTACGTATGTGTGTGTCAATGTATCCTTTTGCTCATTCCTAAACTTATAATGATCATTACTGCAACAACTTTGTACCATGTATAGGCCTATGTGTCCCTGTATCTCTCTTCAGTACTGTGCTTATCTTGTAATGATAATTATTTTTATCCCTTTTATGCCATACATGTGTCAATGTAACCCTTTGCTCTGACGCACTCTTCCCTACTTGGCCTTCAGCAACAATGTTCCTCAGAGTGCTGGGGCTTGTCTATTCTCACAGTTTCTCACTGTTGACCATCTGGAAGAGGCCTTCTTAGGCCTGTGTATCCAGCTCTGAACTGTCAACTAAATATGCGGTGGCTGTTAATATGATTTTGTCTACTTGTAGTTTAGCTTTATAGTCATACATCAGATCCCGATCTTAGCTTTATCTAAATTAATATAAAAATGTAAAACTGATTTTGATTCCACTACATACCCGGGGTAATACATTCCATTTATTAATAACTCTATTAAAAAATTAGTTTTTACTCTTATCCAGTTTGATTCTTCTCTTGTAAATTTACTTGTGATGTCCTCCTGTGGTCTGGTCTCCTCTCAGTTTAAAAATATTCTGGCACACTTCTGGGTCATAAACTCCACGCAAAGTCATATGTTTCAGTCATATCACCTCTTGCTCTCCTGTATGCCAGTGTGGGTAATTCTAGCTTCTTCAATCACTCTCCATAGCTCAGAGTCTTCAGTGAAGGAACTAATTTTGTTGCACTTCTCTGTACATTTTCATCCATCTATCCATCCATTGCCAGACGCCATGTATCCCAAATGGGGTGGCCAAGGGCTTAGAGTTAATTGTTTTACAGGGAGGGGCACTAATCCTCCACCAACCCCACTTGACACGTAGGGATGCCAACAGCATCTGGTGTTCCCAGGCGGTCACCCATCCAAGTACTAACCAGACCCAACGTTGCTTACATTTTCAACTGCCTCTATATCCTTTATTAACTATGGACATCATAGCCTACCTGATTGGCATATTCTATATGCGGTCTTAATAAAGTCACACAGAGTGGTTTAGAAATTTCCTCATGCAGGAATACATTAATCCCACAATCCGGTTAGCCTTATTCATTTCATCTGCCAAATGGTCTGTAAATTTAAGCTTATAAATATCGATCATAACCCCTATATCCTTTTCTGAGTTCACTTCCAGCATTTTTTCAACCATTCTGTAACCTTTGTTCTCGGTCTCTGCATGATAGTCCGGTTATCATGTGATGACATTTCTTAGGGTGTGACAAAAGTAGCCACTTTTCCGACCATCTCTTAATGGCATATAATTCCTCTTGCAACTTTATAATGTTTGTCTGGTTCCTAGTCTGCCCGTAACCCTTCGTATCGTCTGCGTACAAATATAACTCACTACAGTTCTCAGTGACTCCAGAAGGTCAATAATATACAGGACAAACAGAAGTGGTCCGAGAACTGATCCCCGAAGAACTCCACTCTTTTCCTCTTGCCACTCAGATTTATGACTGTCCACAATGTCACATTATTGTCTTCTTTTCAAAAAGACCTCGATCCAATTCAAACATTTTCTTCCAACCTCATAACTTTTTTTTTTTTTTTTTTTTTCCAGCAATCATCTGTGGGGCACTTTATCGAAGGCCTTCATAATATTACAATAAGCCGCATCCACTACATTACCTTTTAGTATCTGAATCCACTGGTCCATCGCTTTGATAAGCTGAAGAGTTGTTGACCTTCCTGGCGAAAAGCCGAACTGACTTTTATTAAATAGTTCCTCTTCATATGGTTCATTATCGTTTCTCTAATTAGTGGCTCCAATAACTTGCAGACCACACTTGTCAGACTCACTGGTCGGTAGTTCCCAGGGACGCAGCGATCTCCCTGTTTGAACATAGCTGTTACATACGCGATTTTCCAATCTTGTGGTACGAATGCTCAAATAATAAATTCAGTGGCTCAGCAAGTTGGTCACACCCTTCCTTAATAATTCTTGGGTGCAGTCCATCTGGTTTGGGTGATTAACTCCTTTACACGTTTTTAATGGCATGTTTTCTCTGTGCCAGTGGAAAAGTCTATTGAAGACAGTTCTGGTACCTCCTTTGTTAGAAGGTGTGGCACTTCCCCTTCTGGTTCCTCAGTGTACATCTCACTGAAATACTTTGCTAAGACATCTGCCTTTTCTTTGTCTGACTTTGTCTTCACTTTATCTGTATTGCTGGTATATAATTCAGGGATACCTTTCCTATACACATTTTCAAAATATTTTGGGATTATCTTTCACATATTTGGCAATATTTCGTTCTTTATTTTTCACGACTTCTGACTGATTGTTGATTTGTTTATAATCTTTCTCCTTTGTCGTGATAACTTCATTTGCTTGTGCTATCCTGTTTGATTTGTTTCATTCGGAACCAGAGCCTTTTCTTTCTACTAGATTTTTTGTCCACAATCTCCTATTCATTGGCAATTCTTTGTTAGTCTTTTTTTTTTTTTTTTTTTTCATTCTGCCTTGTCCTTAAATTCTCTCGCTGGAATACATTCCATTATTACTTTCTCGAGTTTATTCCGAAGCTTTTTCCAAATTTCTTCGACATTACCTCCACTAAAATAGTCCGTCCAGTTTATACTCATTTCTTTTTTTTTTCTCATCAGCTCGAAATCTGCCTTTTCATACCTGTATACAAATTCTTTACGTGACCTTTCGTCTAATTCAGTCCTGCAGGTGAAAGTTATACATGAATGATCACTCCTACCTAATTCTATGTCTTACACAAGTTCGTCCTCACTGCTAAACAGTATGTCTATTGCACTTGAACTATCCTCACCTCTCAGTCGTGTGAACTCCGTAATATGTTGGGCCAAAAAACAATCTCACTGCTTCTGTGAATCTGTGTTCCAGGCTGTTACTCCTGCTGCTGTGGTGCTGTTTTTCCAATTGATATTCGGCATATTAAAATCTCCCAATAATATTTTGTACTTAATTTTATTATTATTTATCTCCTGCAACACTTTCAAAAGTTTGTCACTCTCTACTGTGTTATTACTTGGACTTCTGTATATTGAAGCAATTAATATGGATTCTTTCACCCCTTTCACTTCTACAGTATATACAATTACACATATACTCACAGTAATGTTGTTTCAAGATTTCCACATTAAAAGTTAAATCTTTCCTTACATAATAAGCAATTATCTACCTTCCCCTGCACTTAAGACATTCTTGTCAATCATCTCATAACCATCAAGATTATATTCTACTAACATCGTTTCAAATCTATAATTTTTTGGTTTAATTTCTCGTAGAGCAATAACATGTGGATCAACCATGTTTTCAAATATTCTGGTTCTAATCTTATCAGGAGCAAACACATCCACATTACTGAACATTGTAGCGAATTTATTTACACTATTCTTATAGGTCTGGGTCATCTTTATACCTCATTCACCACTTCCACTAGGGGTTTTCTTTCCCCATTATGACTCTTCTCATCCTTTGTGGTGGTCATCATCCCTTCTTCCGATACGGTGGCTGTCCTTATCCCTTCCTTTGCTCCAGATATCTCTCTGGCCTTTGTAGCTGTCTTGGCTTCTTCTTCCACCGCAGTTCTTGCTCTGATTCTTGTCTTGGTCTCCTCTTTTCTTTCTGTCCTTTCCCTCCTTTCTACCTTCACCAGATGTCTGTCCCAGGTTTCCCCCCCTCACCACATAAAAATGTCCCGATTCAGTTTCCCTTATATTTTCATCTTTATTTTTAGTTTCCTCTCATAGTTCCTTGTCCTTTTGCCTTTCTTCCTTACACATGTCTTAAGAGATAATCACCTTTTTTATTATTTCACTTCTTGCATCCTTTAACTTGTAGGCATTTTTCGGCAAATTCTTTTATTCCTTCCTTTAGGGTAAGTAATATTGATCTCCCCATAGGTTTTAACTTCCTTTCTATATTTGCCTCTGCCCTCTTGTTGTATTTTCCAACTCTTTTTATGTCAATTACATCATCTTCAAAGGCTTCAATACCAAATTCGTCACATACCTCCTGGAAAATCGCTTTGTCCTGCTTTATCTTGTCAGATCGAACACTTTGGTTGAGGTTTTCCCTTACTTTGTTCTGGTACTCCATAAATGATCAAATTGTTCTTTCTGTCAATCATATTCTGTATTTTGATTGCAGTCTTCTTGATCATGTCATTCTCAGTAGACTGAACATCACTAACATGTTGCTGAATTTTGTCTACTTCTCTCTTAAATACATCCCTGTAGCTCTCCCAATCTAGTTTGGTCTCAGTGAAAACTTTTGCATTGATTTCATTAATTCCTTTCAGAACGTCCTCATATTTACTCTTTGAGTCTTCTGCAATGTAAACATTTGATTTTACCTCATTTAGTTCCCTCATTACTATCTCAAATTTACTAGCTGAACCTTCATCTAGTGCTATTAACCTAGCTTTCATTGCATCCTATCTCTTTGGGAGCATTGCTACATGAAATAGTATCTTGACTGTTACCACACTGCACTTGTTACAATATCAGTGAATAGAGTCCACTGCATGACTCTTCAAAAAATCATATACATCTTTTGCTACATCCTGACATTCAATATGGTGCCACATTCCAAAAAGATTTCACTCCAATGCTTCATCCTTATTCTTTACTATACCTTTGCAGGTCCCGCACTTGAAATCTCTTCTTTATTTACCCCTGGGTTAGACACCTCAATCCACCTCACGTGGACTTATCCCACCACTTATTATTTATGCTTTGAGAAAAAAATATGAAGCTTTTCTCACTAGATTATATCTTTCTGTTCTTAGGTCTCACACTTGTATTAATTTTATCCCAGTATGCAATGAATTTAAATGACTGAAAATGCGTCAAAACTCTGAAATGCTCAAATGAACACGTCTACACTTGACCGTCAACACGTTTATCTATCTGTCTTTTGCCAGACGCCTCAATCCCATAAGGGGTGGCCACAAAAAAAAAAAAAAAAAAAAAAAATCGCTTCCATTTCGCCCTGTCCAACGCCATTTCACTACCCTGCTCCCATCTCACACCCCCTCTCTCCTATACCTCTCCACTTCATCCCTCCATCTCATCCTCGGCCTCCCCCTCCCTCTCCCCTCCCTCCACCTCACTCGCATACACTCTCCTCTTTAGTCTCTCGCTTTCCATCCTCTTCACACGGCAAAACCACCTATATGTATTTCTCCTAGCACTTTCTGTCACATCCACATCCACACCACAACGCTCCTTCACTACTTCATTTGCCAGTCTGTTTCTCCTCGTAACTCCTCTCAAATAACTCATTTCCACCGCCCTCATTCTTGACTTGTGTCCTTCCAACAAGGTCCAAGCTTCACTTCCATTCGTTAGGACTGGTATCACAATATTGTCATGCAGCGACTTTTTTACCTCCATGCTCACTTCCCTGATCCTTAGCACTGCTTTCAAAGAACCAGCAACCTTTCTTCCCTGTTGTACCCTTTCAAGCACCCCACCCTCTAAACTTCCATCCTTACTCATCACACTACCTAAGTACTTAAACGCACTCACATTTTCCATTTCCTCCTCATCCAGGCTCACTGTACATTCAGTGGCTTCATTTCCCTCGAAGACCATAACATTACTTTTCCATACATTCACCTTTAGATTCTGTTTCTTCTACACTCTCCCAAACTGTTAATCTTTTCTCTCCATTGGGCTCCTCCGATCACAACCTTATCACCTTAACCTGTCCTATCGCTCAGGTGCGGCCTGTGGACTCTCCAAAGAAACGTCGTCTGTGACACTTTGGAGCTGCGGATTGGGAGGCTCTCAGGCAGTACTTCTTTGCTTTTCCCTGGAATGATTATTGCTTCCATGGCCGGGAGCCATCTGAGTGTGCCTTGCGCATTACGGAGTTTATTCTCTCGGGCATGGAAGCATACATTCCTTTCTCATATCCTCTGACTAATGCAAGAAAGCCTTGGTTTAATCACGCTTGTTCTAATGCTGTCCACAACAAGGAAAGGGCCTATAAAAGGTACCGGAGCCAACCCACCCCTGAATCACATCTTTTATACGTTTCTGCCTGGAATCGTTCTAAGTCTGTTCTTCGCTCTGCTAAAAATAATTTCATCCGTACTAAATGCTCTCAACTCTCCAACTCGAATTCTTCCCGCTCCTTCTGGCACCTTGCCAAAAATCTTTCTAACAACTTTACCTCATCATCCTTCCCTCCTCTTTTCTACTCTGATGGTTCTGTAGCTATTTCTTCTACTGATAAAGCAGATCTCTTCACACAGACTTTCTCCTCCAATTCCACCTTAGACGATTCCGGTGCTGTTCCTCCAGCACTTCCCCCGTCTGACTTCCTCATGGCTGACATTAAAATTTCTTCAGCTGATGTATTTTCTACCATTGCCGGCCTCAATACTAATAAGGCTTATGGGCCTGATGGTGTCCCTCCTGTTGTTCTCAAGAACTGTGCTTCTGTGCTTACACCCTGCCTAGGCAAGCTCTTTCGCCTTTGTCTATCAACTTGTACCTTTCCTTCTTGCTGGAAGTTTACTCTCATTCAGCCAGGCCCAAAGAAAGGTGACCATTCCCAACCCTCTATCTATCGTCCAGTTGCTTTAACATCCTGTATCTCAACAGTTTTCGAGTCAATTCTTAATAGAAAAAATTTAAAGCATCTTTCCTATCACAACCTTCTTTCTGATCGTCAGTATGGGTTCCGTCAGGGACGCTCCACTGGCGATCTTCTCACCTACCTTTCAGACTCCTGGTCATCCTCCTTTCGGGACTTTGGCGAAAGCTTTGCCATTGCACTTGACATCTCTAAGGCTTTCGATCGAGTCTGGCATAAATCTTTAATTTCCAAACTACCCTCTTACGGTTTCTATCCTTCTATCTGTGCCTTCATCTCTAGCTTCTTTTCTGGTCGTTCTATAGCCGCTGTTGTAGACGGCCATTGTTCTTCTAGATCTATCAACAGTGGTGTTCCTCAGGGCTCTGTCCTATCACCAACTCTCTTCCTTTTATTCATCAATGACCATCTAAGCTGTACATCTAACCCTATCCACTCTTATGCTGATGACTTCACCCTTCACCTTTCCATTCGGTTCCCTCAACGTCCATCTCAGCACTTACTTCAACAAACAAGGGATGAGGCTATGGCACACCTAATGTCTCACTTGGCTCGTATCTCTGACTGGGGTAAAATAATCTGGTTGTTTTTAATGCATCTAAGACTCAGTTTTTACACCTATCAACTCGACAAAATCTTCCACAGGTATACACACTAATGTTTATTAATATTCAGCTTAATCCTGCATCATCTTTGAACATGCTAGGGGTTTCATTTACTCGGGACTTATCTTGGAAAGATCATATTACATCTCTTGTAAAATCCACTTCCAAGACTTTCGGTGTGATAAGCCGACTCCGTTCCTTCTTTACCCCTGCACAATTGTTGACTTTATACACGGGTTTTATCCACCCCTGTGTGGAGTACAACTCTCATGTGTGGGGAGGCTCCCCACATATAGCTCTTCTCAATAGGGTGGAGTCATAGGCTTTTCATCTCAATAACTCTCCTCCTCTTACTGACTCCCTTCAACCTCTGTCTCTTCGTTGCACTGTTGCATCTTTATCTCTTTTCTATCGCTACTTCAATGGTCACTGCTCCTCCGAACTGTCTGCATGCATTCCTCCACCTCTACGACGGGCGTTAGCACCCGTCTAACAGCAAACTCTCATCCCTTTTCTGTCCAACTCTCTAATGCAAGAGTTATCCGTTGCTCCCAGTCCTTCATTTATGCAATAGGTCAGCTCTGGAACTGTCTCCCTCTGTCTGCATTTCCTGCTTCCTATGATCTCCAGTCTTTCAAACGCAGTGTGTCCAGGGATCTCAAAATGATCGGATCTTGAATTTGGCTCTCTCTTGTATTTTGTTTTTCTCTTGGAAGGAACAACAATTGCGGACTCGTGGCCTTTGGTTCCTTTTTCTTTGCGTAAAAAAAAATAACTCATTCATCAAGCCTTGCAGTTCCCCTTCGTCTTCACTGAACGATACAATATCATCTGCAAGCAACAGTACAGGGAGTTTCCAAACACTGCCCTCTTTCATTAGGGTCACTCCAACATCCACTGCCCTACCCTGTACCTCTTTTAAAACCCCATCCATGTACAGACTGAACAACCATGGGTACATGACACATCCCTGTTTCAGTCCAACATTCTAATAGAAAAATTCATTCAGTTCACCATCCAGACGCATTGCAGCCTCAGCACCCTCATACGTAATCTTCATGGCGTTCAATAACTTCCCATTTACTCCAAAACTATTCTTAATACTTTCCACATTCCTTGTCTATCTACCCTGTCATATGCTTTCTCTAAATACATGAAGGCCGCATACAACTTCTTTCCCCTCTCTAGAACTTTTCCACTAAAGCCCTAGGAATGAACATCTGAACTACACAAACTCTTCCCTTCCTAAAACCGCCCTGTTCTCCTCCAATTAATTCCCCCGTTATTTCCCTAACTCTGTCAATAATTATCCTACCATATACTTTTCCTATTACACTCGGAAGGCAAATGTCCCTATGATTACCACACACTTCTTTTTCCCTTTTTCCTTTTAGAGAAGAATAATTATATCTGACTTTCAATCCTCCAGGACTCTACCTTCCTCCCAGGCCAATCTGCACGTCTTCCATAACCATTCCACTATTATCTCTCCCCCGTGCTTTAGCATTTTGCCAGACACTCCATCAGTTCCTGGGGCTTTCCCCATTTTGACTTTCTTCATTACTTCCACTACTTCTGTCCTACTGATTTCTTTCTCTCCTCTCACCTCCCTCCTTCTCCCAGCTATTTCCCAGCCACTTATACTCGCATTACTCTCATTCTCTATGTTCAACAATTCCTTTCATTGTTCTCTCCATCAGCTCACTTTTTCTCCCATCTCCATTAGAAATGTACCATTTTTATCTTACACTCCCCGACTTACTCCTCTATCACCCTGTCTAACTCTCTTTACCTCTTTCCAGAACATTTTCTCACATTCCTTCCGCTTTACACTTAAATTCATTCCAAATTTCTCATCCACTCTCTTCATACTCTCTCTTACTAATCTTTTCATTTCTCACTTCCTCGCCACATATAACTCTCTCTTCCATCTCTCATCTTCCTCCATGCCCCCGTTTCTCATCCATTCACTATATGCTTTCTTCCTTTGCACCACAGCCTGTTTCACCTCTTCATTCCACCATGCTGTTCCTTGCATCCCCTTTCATCTTCTCTTCACCTCACACACCACCTCACATGCTGCACAAATTTCTTCTGTGAATATTCTGCACACATTCCACGTTCCCCATCTGCTCCAAATCATAGTTACCCAATCGCTCCTCCACTTTTCTCTTATATTCTGCCTTTTTTCCATCCTCTTGCAACTCTTCTACCCCCCTCGTATGGACTGCTTCCTCCTGTCCTTCCCTTCTGATACTCCTCCATTTCATTTGTACCTTGACTTTCACCACCATCATGTGGTGGTCAGAAAGTCCACTCCCCCAGTCTCTGTACGCTCTTGCATTCATTACACATCTTCTCATTCTATCATCCACACACATATAATCAATCATTGCCTTCCATTCATTCAGTTCACTACCTACACTTCTCATCATTCCCCCCATATATACCTGTAGATCATTGTGTGTTTAAAGAGGGTAATGGCTATCACCAACCTCCCTGCACAAATGTCCACTAGAGCACTGCCATTCTCATCCACTTCTGCAGGCACACCCCACTCTCCAGCTACTCCATCTACCTTCACATTCCCTACGTTTCCATTCATATCTCCAATCAAATACACTCTTTCGTTCCTTTCAAAGTTTTCCATGCATGCTTCCACATATGTCCAGAACTCTTCTTTAACTCTACTTGCATGATCTTGCATTGGCGTGCACACACACACACACACACACACACACACACACACACACACACACACACACACACACACACACACACACACACACACACACACACACACACACACACATTTGCCCACATTTGTAGTCCAACTTTCAATCTTACCCACAGAATCCTTGGCCTGATGAATCCATACTCTCTTATATTCTCCTTCAATCTCTTACACTCAAAATTACATAATCCTTCTTTTGCCCTCTCAATCTCACCTACCCCCACACATATACCCCAGCGATACTCCCATTCTCTCACAGTCTCACCTTTCCATTTTGTCTCAGTTATTCCACACACATCCACTTTTGCACCCTCAAGCACCTGGACAATCTCTCTTTCTTTCACCTCATCATTCGCACCCCTTACATTCCATGTCGCAATCTTTACAATTTCCTTTTTTTGGTCCTTTGTCGTCACCTGTTGGTCGGTCCTGGTCCGAAGCTTCTTATTCGTATTTTTAGTTGGTTGTTTTCCGGGGAGAGGCACTAACCCTCTGTCAACCCACTTGCTGTCACGATGGGAACACGTATTGGTTGGATATAAGGTTACCACTCAGCGTTGTAAATGATTTTCTGGTTCACAGGAAATCATTTGGTTTCCCACTCAGTGTAGAGCTACCCTAAAATAGAGTACCACTACAATAAGTGGGTGGATGATGGGTGCTCCGCCCACCTTGTACTGGATGGTAAATAAAGAACATATATATATATATATATATATATATATATATATATATATATATATATATATATATATACAGTATATATATATATATATATATATATATATATATATATATATATATATATATATATATATATATATATATATATATATATATATATAAAGCAAAAAATTTGTTAATTTTGTGTGTAATATTTTTACATAATATATCATAGCATGTACTTTAACCCCTTCGCTCGGATATTGTAGTGTCTTACCTTAATGTTCCTACCAACAGACATTATTATTCTGAGTAGGGAAAGCTTATGTTAAAAAGCTTATTGAAATCTGTATCCTTACCTAGCAGTTTGATAAATCGGTCCTGAACTAAATAAAATAGTATGGAAGCAGTACGAGTATTGACACGTCATCGACGAGAGGAGAATTGTTTGTATTACCCGGTACCGTTGTAACAGTCTTAAGTATTATTATTAAAAAAAAGATCAACATTGTGAATCATGAAAGTCCTCGTCCCTTATAACAGACCTGTCTGTCCTGTACCCGCTTGATCTCTCTCTCCCTGTCCCCCTCACCTCTCTCTCTCTCTCTCTCTCTCTCTCTCTCTCTGCTTCTTCCGTTTCTTTCCTCCCTCTCTCTCTCTCTCTCTCTCTCTCTCTCTCTCTCTCTCTCTCTCTCTCTCTCTCTCTCTCTCTCAAACATTTAACATACAGCCATTTTAAATAATTTCCAAAGCAAAGTACCCAGCATTACCAAAGTCCTGTCCACAACCTGAAGGCGCGAACTCAGTTTCCTCCGTCTGGCGGTGTGGAGAAATATTACTAAATACATAGGAAGTGATACGGCATCAACAGTGGTTTTTATAGTCGTTGGCTCGGAAAATTTCGTAACCCCTCTTTCTCAGAGACTTAATATGCCTGAGCAAGTAATTATCCTCTTGTCTGTAACTGCAGAACCCGTCACTGACATCCATTACGACGACGAAAATGTTAGGAGCGTCTTGACTTCAACAGCCCAAGAATGCCAGTCCTGACCTTGGCACCGGGTCATGCTGGTGGGAACGTAACAGACACTCTTATTATATTTGTCTGTTAAGATTATCTGGATCAGTTTGCTGATTGGTTCTAAGCAATGACATAAATCCAATAGTGGGCACACGCAGTGATCATAGGTAATTTTGGCCGCTATCTTGGAAAGGGAGTCTGTCGACAATAACATGCCAGCGCACTGTGTGGCAGTCGATTGTACAAACAGGCGAAATCAGAGCTCCAAGGTGTGTTGTCGCAGTGTCAGTTGTGATCAACAGACAATACATATTTGAAAACAGGGGGTCCAACGCCGGCGACATCACTCGTCATCAGTCTGATGTGATGTCTGATGAGATCAGTGACATTCGGTTCGATAGTGACTCGAAGTGACTGTCATCATCAGTCATTGTCTGATGATTAATGACATGACTTTGACTGTGTTGTGTTGGGCCTACTGCATGTACTGTAGCGTCTAAATCTATGAATAACCAATGTGCCTTGTAACAAACTAACAGTTACATGGTACTGAGTTCTGAGAGCTCTTACTCCTAGGCCTACAAGTTATGACATGAATCAGTAGCCAGTAGTAGGCAATACACAGCCCTCCCCTAAACCACCCTCTCTATTACAATTATATATATTATTACATATATATTGTCCAGTCTGAACTTGATAAACACGTAGGAATTCAGTACATTAAAACCTCAAGGTACAATATACACTAAACAAGTAAAGGATCAAAACATAATAAATAACAAATAATGAATAAATAAAAATAGGAATCACTAAACAAGTAAATGATCAAAACAATAAATAACACATAATAAATAAATAAAAATAGGAAAGCAATAATAATGATTTTAGTCTTCTTTTTTGCATTCAGGAGTCCTCGAGTAGTAGATCTGGCCCATAACTGCAAGCTAGGTCAATTCCAGTAGTGAACAGTGATTTTGTACTCTAGTAAGAGCTGTACTCAAGTCGTGGATAAGTACTTCTAGTATTCCATTGCCAATATGCCATACCACAGACACTAATAGCTTGAATTAACCTTCTACATTAATACATAAATTTCATGGTTCTGGAAACTGTATCCAGAAACTGCTTCTAAAAAAAACGCTGGACTTTTTACAATGGCCTCTAATTTAAATGTTTTACAATTTAAATACTAATTTAGAAAAACATATCAGTAAATAAAATGCAGCCGGGGAGGGGGGGGGGGGAAGGGTAAACTAGATGCTCCAATTACTCCTAGCAGTCACTAGCCAGGTACCCGTACACTAGCCTGCAATAATACCTTGCCCCTCGCCTCAGAAACTGGCGGTACATGAACTATAATAATGACATTTTTAGTCTACAAATACATTTAAGAGTCTTAGTCAGAATGTATTTAGTCGTGGACATTGTTTTTCTCTACTAAAACCACCCCCATAAAGTCTTGAAACGAGAATCTTTTATTTGTTTTTAGTTACTAACATCACCACATGCCCTTGGCAAGATGGCAGCTGCTTCGACGTTCACTGGACAACATTAACCAATACGCGTGTCACTACTGAATTTATTAAATTAATTCTAACATTTTCTGGATACAGTGCACAGTCAACACGACATTCGGACGCCTTTCCACACGATTCTTCTTACTATAGATCACATTGATATGACGCGTTCGTGTGCTCCACCTGTAGTTTTGAAGCCTACACAACAGACGAAACGTTGTTATGTATGTATGTTCTTGAGTGTCTTACGCTATTTTTCTTCAAGGGCATTATAAATGAATTTTTTCATTAGATTTACAGACTCCCTAGTTGTATCTTACTCCATCATACAGAGAACAAATTGGTAGGGGCCTGATCTGTGATGTAGCCACGAACTTCTTTTTCTTCGTTAGAGCTTGATGGCCATCACCCACTAGTTGAGGCATTAGGTCCGACAATATACAATAAAAGTATAACTGTAGTACTTGGAAAGAAGGACATGGCAGGAGGTACAACGGCTGGTCTGTGGAGCTAAGCAAACAGGGAGCATTAAACAAAAAGCTCGAAGATCGTCCAGGTTGATGGTCTCTGCCCTGACCCTCTCCCAGGTCGTCCACCCGGAAATCATACAAGATCTTATAGCACGATCCCCCGAACTACTACGGCCTGGTGTGGGCACCAAGGGCTAGGAGGTGGTGGTAGGAAGATACCTAAGGGTGGCGGTCACTGGGGAGTTTACCGCACTGCCATATCTCTACCGTCGCTTAGCTAAGGCAAATAAGCAAAAAGTGGCACACTGACCTACGAGCAGAAGGGTCTTTTTCGTTTACCCAGGCAAATGTAAACAACGTGGCACAAACATTGGGTCCCCATACATCATGGACATAAGGAGTGCCCGAGTAATCTGGATGGTGATACGGCTTTGGCCATTCAGTAAGGAGGTGGATGGCCAGGATTGGCCTGGGAGTTTCTGACTAATCTGGGGAGTAGGTGGACTTGGACCATTCGGTTGGGAGCCAGACAACCATTCTCACTCAGCTTTAGGGTTACTGTCTGTAATACTGAAGATCAGGGGGGAGGGACTTTGACAATTTGACAGGGAGTCGGACAGCCTTGTTTGCTCTGCCTGTGGGTTACAGTCTATTACCCATGTGTGGACAGAGAGGCAGTGAACCACCCAACAGACTTTCTTGACTTTGTTGGATAATCCCGGAACTTTTATGTCTTGGTACGACCAAATTGGTCCGGATAAGGACCAAATAGAACCAAGGTCTGATGTCAGTATACGGAGCATGACCAGAAAAGGAGAGTCCGGATAACTGAGTGATAACTGTGTGTGTGTGTGTGTGTGTGTGTGTGTGTGTGTGTGTATCTATCTATCTATCTAGCTATCTATCTATATATATATGAAGCCTCTGCGGTACAGTGGTAGTGTGCGATTCGTACACGAGTGAACCAGGGTTCGCGCCCCGCCGGGGTAATATACTTTGGGAGTGTTCACCCGGCCACGTACTGCACTGGTGGACACAAGGGGTGCTACGGTTGAACCAGTGTCGCATACTATAAAGTATGCTTGCACCCAGTCGGCTTGGGCGGGCCGATTACACTTGGTTCACAGACTACACACACATCCAAAGCCACTCCAACACTACAATTACACTTACAAGCAATTCTCACCCTACATACAATCTCTACCAGACAGCCTAAGCCACGTGGTAGAGATACATTGGCTGTATCGTCCCTACTTCGGTCGGGATAGGCCGATCCTGCAGTGGATACTCAAACTGCTGCTGCTGATATATATATATATATATATATATATTGTTCCTATCTCCAAAAGTATTGAAATTCTCAGTGACTCATTTAACAATGCCATCAGCTGGACCTCTCAAATCAGATTACTTGCTAAAACTGCCTCAAAGAAACTTGGATTATTGTACAGAGTCCGTAACTTCTTCACTGACGAGCAGTTAGCTATAATTTACGAGTCATGTGCGCTCTCAGGTTGAATATTGCTCATCCTTGTGGAATGGATGTGGAGAGGTTGCATTAAAACAACTAGACATAATTCAGAACAAAGCTGTTGGAATTATCAATAACCCTGCTATTATAAATAGATTACCTCCCCAACAAGTAAGAAGGAATGTTGCCTCCCTTGCTTTATTTTACAGACATTTTTATGGCAATTGCTCAGACGAAGTTGCGTCCACTGGGCCACCTCTCCATGCCTTCCCTCATGCTACACGGGGATCTGGAAGCGCTCATGACTGGAATGTCACACAGCCATATTGCAGAACTTCTGCATATCAGAATTCTTTTATTCCCCGAACTGCACCTCTCTGGAACTCGCTTCCCCAGAGTTGTTTCCCCTAAACTTCAACTTACAACTGTTCAAGTCCAACTGTTACATATATTTTATGAATGAAGGACATCAGTAATATGGTGTATGGATTATTATTATTTTTTTCATTTGTTTTTCCTTCCTCTGTTCTGTTAAAAAAAAAAGGAAATAAAAGTTTTACCACTGCATTCGACATCTCAAAGATTTTTAGCCGAGTCTGGCATAAATCTTTATACTCTAAACGGTCCTATTAGCGTTTCTACCCTTAAATCTGTGCCTTCATTTCTAGCTTCCTTTCTGGTCGTTCTATAGCTCCTGTTGTAGACGGTCACCATTCCTCACCTAGATTTATCAGTAGTGGCGTTCTTCAGGATTCTGTCTCATCACCAACTGTCCCTCCTATTCATTAATGACCTTCTAAGCTGTACATATAATCTTATCCAGTCATACGATTATCACCTCACCCTTCACCTTTTCTTTTCATTTCTCACAGCATCCATCCCAGCAATTCTTCAACAAACAAGGGATGAGGCTATGCACACTTGGTGTCTGACATGGGTCTTATCTCTGACTGTGGTAAAAGTAATCTTGTTTTTAATGCCTCAAAAACCCAATTCTTACATCTTACAAGCAGTCAGAATCTATAATATGAGTATCCTCTAATTTTTAACAATTTCCAGTTCAATCTTGCTTCACCTTTGAACATGCTTAAGATTTCATCCTCACAGGATTTATCTTGGAGAGATTATATTACCGCTCTTGCAAAATCTGTTTCCAACAGATGAGGTGTCCTAAGCTACCTCCATGCCTTCTTCACCCCTGCACAGTTGTTGACTTTATACAGAGGTTTTATTTGCCCCTGTGTAGAGCGCAGCTCTCACGTGCTTTGAGGGTCCCCACATATAGCTCGTCTTTACAAGATGGGTTCAAAGGCTTTTCGTCTCATAAACTCCCACCCTCTTACTGGGTCCTTTCAAGCTCTGTCTCTTCGCCGCACTGGCCTTTATCTTTTTCCTATTGATATTTCGATGGTCAATGCTCCTCTGCTCTGTTTGCTTGCATTCCTCCACCATTACGGCAGGCGCGTATAGCACCGGCCAAGCAGTAAACTCTCATTCCTCTATTGTCCAACTCTCTAATGCAATAGTAAACTGCTAGTCCCATTCCTTCACGTATGCTACAGGTCAGCCCTGGTAACTAGCTTCATCTGTCTGTATTTCCTACTGCCGGCGATCTCCAGTCTTTTAAACGCACTGTGTCAAGGCATCTCGAAATGAACGGATCTTGAATTTGGCTCTCTGTTCATCTCTCTCTCTCTCTCTCTCTCTCTCTCTCTCTCTCTCTCTCTCTCTCTCTCTCTCTCTCAAGTTTTAAAGATCGAACCAAAGCGAAACTGTTACTCCGACAGAGGGTTACCTACCACTTGACCACCCGGAGTGAGGGGTAATAGAAATTATGGGATTTTGACCCATTATCGTGACCTGTGGTGCCATGAAGACCTAATGCTGCATGACGGGAGGGGAACTGGAGAGGGGAAGAAGGAGGAGAGGGGATGGGGAAAGGAGACGAGGGGGGAGAAAGGACGAATAAAGGCTGTGTTATGGAAAGGGGGGAATGGGGGTCAGGGGAGATAGGGAAAGGGGGGCTGGGGGAAAAGGGAAGGGGTGTATAGGGTAGGGAGATAAGGGGGAGGGGGAAAAGGAAGAATGATAATGAGGGAGGGACACAGTACGGAGAGAGATTGAGAACTGAGAGGTTGTGGAAGTAGAAAGAAACTAAGAGTTAAGGGAGGGAGAAAAGAATTAGTCGGAAGAAAGACGAGTTGAAGGAAAAATGAGAGCGGGAAGGATTTTTTTTTTTTTATGCTAGGAAGAAGGAACCAAAGGCCAATGAGCCCGCAATAACTGTTCCTTCCAAAAGAAAAACAAAATACAAGAGAAAGCCAAATTCAAAATCCGATCATTTCGAGATGCCTGGACACACTGCGTTTGAAAGACTGGAGATCATAGGAAGCAGGAAATACAGACAGAGGGAGACAGTTCCAGAATTGACCTGTTGCATATGTGAAGGACTGGGAGTAGCGGTTAACTCTTGCATTAGAGAGTTGGACAGAAAAGGGATGAGAGTTTGCTGCTGGACGGGTGCTACGCGCCCGTCGTAGAGGTGGAGGGATGCAAGCAGACAGTACAGGGGAGCAGTGACCATTGAAGTAGCGATAGAAAAGAGATAAAGATGCAACAGTGCGGCGAAGAGACAGAGGTTGAAGGGAGCCAGTAAGAGGAGGAGAGTTAATGAGACGAAAAGCCTTTGACTCCACCCTATTGAGAAGAGCTGTATGTTGTGAACCTCCCCACACATAAGAGTTGTGCTCTACACAGGGGTGGATAAAACCCATGTATAAAGTCAACAACTGTGCAGGGGTAAAGAAGGATCGGAGTCGGCCTAGCAGACCTAATCTCTTGGAAGCAGATTTTACAAGAGATGTAATATGGTCTTTCCAAGATAAGTCCCAAGTGAATGAAACCCCAAGTATGTTCAAGGATGATGCAGGATGAAGCTGAATATTACTGAACATTAGTGGGTACTCTTGTGGAAGAGTATGTCGGGTTGATAGGTGTAAAAACTGAGTCTTTGATGCATTAAAAACAAGATTATTTTTACTCCAGTCAGAAATACAAGCCAAGTCAGACAATAGGTGTGCCGTAGCCTCATCCCTTATTTGTTGAAGTAACTGCTGAGATGGACGTTGCGGGAACCGAATGGAAAGGTGAAGGGTGGAGTCATCAGCGTACGTGTGGATAGGTTAGATGTACAGCTTAGAAGGTCATTAATGAATAAGAGGAAGAGATTTGGTAATAAAACAGAGCCCTAAGGAACATCACTGTTGATAGATCTAGGAGAAGAATGATGGCCGTCTACAACAGCGGCTATAGAACGACCAGAAAGGAAGCCAGAGATGAAGGCATGGATAGAAGGATAGAAACCGTAAGAGAGCAGTTTTGAAATTAAAAATTTATGCCAGACTTGATCAAAAGCCTTTGAGATGTCAAGTGCAATGGCAAAGCTTTAGCCGAAGTCCCGAAAGGAGGATGACCAGGATCTGAAAGATAGGTGAGAAGATTCCCAGTGGAGCGTCCCTGACGGAACCCATACTGACGATCAAAAAGGAGGTTGTGATAGGAAAGATGCTTTAAAATTTTTCTGTTAAGAAATGACTATAAAACTTTTGAGATACAGGATGTTAAAGCAATTGGACGATAATTGGAGGGTTGGGAATGGTCACCCTTCTTTGGGACTGGCTGAATGAGAGCAAACTTCCAGCAAGAAGGAAAAGTACAAGTTGATAGACAAAGGCGAAAGAGTTTACCTGGGCAGAGTGTAAGCACAGAAGCACAGTTCTTGAGGACAACAGGAGGGACTCCATCAGGCTCATAAGCCTTTTTAGTACTGAGGCTTGTGATGGCAAAAAAATTTTAATGTCAACCGTGACGAAGTCAGAGGGGGGAAGTGATGGAGGAACAGCACCGGAATCGTCTAAGGTGGAATAGGAGGAGAAAGTCTGAGTGAAGAGATATGCTTTATCAGTAGAGGAAATAGTTACAGAGCCATCAGAGTAGAAAAGAGGAGGGAAGGATGATGAGGTAAAGTTGTTAGAAAGGTTTTTGGCAAGGTGCCAGAAGGAGCGGGAAGAATTCGAGTTGGAGACTTGAGAGCATTTACTACGGATGAAATTATTTTTAGCAGAACGACGAACAGACTTTGGTCGACTCCGTGCAGAAGCATGAAAAAGATGTGGTTCCAGGGTGGGTTGGCTCTGGTACCTTGTATTGGCCCTCTCCTTGTTGCGGACAGCATTAGTACAAGCGTGATTAAACCAAGGCTTTCTTGCATTAGTCAAAGGGTATGAGAAGGGAATGTATGCTTCCATGCCCATATGGAAGTGTGAGGAAAAGGAGGGTAAGAGAGGAAGAGGGGAAAAAGAAGAGGGAAAATGGGGAGAAGGGAAGTGGGTGTACTGGAAAAGGTAAAGGGAGTAATTAGGGAAGTACAGGGTAGATGGGGTGGGATGGGGAAACAGGGAAAATATGTCGAGGAGGGTAACAAACTGTATGTTGAGAGGGGGGGAATGAGGCGTAGGGGAGAGGAGAGAAGAGAGAGAGGAGCTATTTGGGTTAAGAAGAGGGGAGTAAAGAGGAGCCGAGAGGAGAGGAACAGAGAGCGAGGGGAAAGTGAGGTTAGGATATCGTGAGGGAGGGGGAGGGAGGAAGTGAAGAAAATGGAGGAGGGGGAAGGAGGGAGAGGGGTTACCTGGTGTGAGATCTGTATATGTGGGAGGAGGATGTGTGAAGGAGGGGTTTAGGAGTGAGAGGAGCTGGGAGGGAGAATTATATCAGTTTGGGATGAGCATTGTGTGTGTGTGTGTGTATGTGTGTGTGTGTGTGTGTGTGTGTGTGTGTGTGTGTGTGTGTGTGTGTGTGTGTGTGTGTGTGTGTGTGTGTGTGTGTGTGTGTGAGAGAGACAGAGAGAGAGAGAGAGAGAGAGAGAGAATGATTTCCCTGGGCTAGACCTTGACCGATCATATAATCCCGCTAGGTTACGAGAAAGCGCTACCTCTTCCAGCAGCTCAGCTTCCCGAACGGGGAGCGAAACTCTCGACCCTTCTATCTCCAGTCAGGCACTCTACCACTGAGACACCCTGCTCCCTAAAGAGAGAGAGAGAGAGAGAGAGAGAGAGAGAGAGAGAGAGAGAGAGAGAGAGAGAGAGAGAGAGAGAGAAAGAGAATATTGTGTACTACTGATTAACGTGGGTAGCTCAGCAGATTGAAATGATTTTTCTCTATGACACTAACCTAATTTTCTTGGGCCTGGGTTTCTCTTTTAGAGCCTTTTCACAGCAACTTGCTTTCGTCTCTCCTACTGATCAGGTAGATTAGAAAACTCGCTGAGACTGAGAGTATGATGTGTACATTCAAAGTTAATTAAAATGATTGTCGTAAGTAATGCTGGAATTTATATATGTACTGTACAATAATGAGTAGCAATATAATAAGGACTGGAAAAAAAATACAGTCAGCGTTTCACGCTAGTGCAACTAAAATAAGGTACATTAAAATTAAATATCTCTAATAAAAGTGAATTACGGAAAATATGGATTAGCTGTATAGCCAAATGGATTTTGGTACTTTCCGGTGAGGATCTTTCATTCAGACATCACGGCAGCAGGAGAGCAAAGTAAAAAAAAAAAAAAAAGAAAAAAAAAAAAAAGAAAGTGCCTTTCAACCATTCTTTAACCCCTTAATGGCAAACTGCATCAATTGATGGGATGAGAGTTTTATGCCAAACACCCTAATCACATCAATTGAGCGGGGCCTGTAAAAAACTGCGGAGCGCTTCCTCCACCCCGATTATGACGTACATGGCTTCAGGCCAATGAGAACTTACCCCTGACGTGGCGTGAGGGGGGTATCGGACAAGGCCGTCTATATCGGACCAACTCGGGCGGTGGGGGTACACCCCCCCCTCTGGGCTGCGTTGGTGCCATCCCCTACCCCACTTCCTCACTCCTTTCTTGTCCCCCATCACCCTCCCACTCCTCCACGCACCTGCATCTCTCCTTCCACCACCACCTGTGTCCCTTCTCACCCACTCTCGCCCCTCCTCCCACCCTGCAAGCCTTGTGTCCCCCCCGATCTCTACCCCATCCCTCCCTCCTTTTCCCTCACTACCCTCCCACCCACTACAGACCCCCGAGAGGTATCAGGTCGACAGACTGAAGTGCTTTCTTTTCATGCAAAAAGTTGGTTATTATAAATAATTAAATATATATATACTGTATATATATATATATATATATATATATATATATATATATATATAATTAAAAAATAATAATTTGGTGTTACGCCAGGTATCCCAGAAGGGCTAAGGCGTTGCCCCTGGGTAGAGGACTTTTGGACTGGAGCATGTAGCATTTTATGACCGGATGCCCTTCCTGATGTCAACCAATGACCCTTGGGTGGATTCGATCCTCCGACCCTTCGCTCAGAGCGGAGCGCTCTAACCCACGGCTGCTTATATATATATATATATATATATATATATATATATATATATATATATATATATATATATATATATATATATATATATATATATATATATATATATACTTTTGCTTCAATAAAACACAAAGATGCATCCATCTCTATCTATCTATCTATTGCCAGACGCCTTAATCCCGTACGGGATGGTCACAAACAAATCGCCTCCACGTCGCCCTGTTCCCCACCATTTCACTGCCCTGCTCCCAACTCACCTCCCCCCCTCTCATATACCTCTCCACTTCATCCCTCCATCTCATCCTCGGCTTCCCCGTCCCTCTCCCCCCCTCCATCTCACTCACATACACTCTCCTCGTCAGTCTCTCACCCTCCATCCTCTCCACATGGCCAAAGATGCATCAATTAGGTTAAATTCACACTATAAGGAATTTTGAAACAAATATTGCAACTTTCATTCAATAAAATACGGTATAATTATATACTGCTGAGGGAAGAATGCCAGCGATGAAAATAGGAGGGAAGGGATCTGGCCTTCCTTGACCCCTCCCTCTAATTCCGCCACAGAGAGATGTGATTATATTAGGACACATTTTTTACTCTTCATTGGGAAACCCGTATGATTTGAGGATGTATTCTAATACGTATTTTGCTGCTTCTTCAAGTAGTCGACAACAAGTAGAGCCACCACAATGCCCACCACCGACACAGTGCCCAATACAATGAGAGCTATGGCCCATCCCGGCAGTTGATCATGCCCTTTAGTCCCGCCGCCGCCCACCTCCACCATCACAGGGGCCAAGCTGGACACCGGGCTGGAAGCAGAGGACACATTTGATAATAAAGGCTATATACAAATTATATGAGCAGTTCATTCTATCTATCTATCTATCTATAGCCCGACGCCCTAATCCCGCAAAGGGTGCCCGCAGACAAAACGCCTCCAAGTCACTCTGTCACCCACCATTTGACTCCCCTCCCCCCAACTCACCCCCCCCTCCCTCATATACCTCTCAACTCCATCCCTCCACCTCATCCTCGGTCTACCCCTCCCTCTTCCTCCCTCCACCTCACCTACATACACCCTCTTAGTCAGTCTTTCATTCTCCATTCTCTCCACATGTCCAAACCACCTCAGTGTATTTCTCCTAATCTTTTCAACCACATCCACATCTACCCCACAACGTTCCTTCACTTCTTCATTCGTCAACCTGTCCCTCCACGTCACTCCACATGCTCCTCTCAAGTAACTCATTTCCACTGCTCTCACTCTTGACTTGTTCCCCTCTTGCAAGGTCCACGCCTCGCTTCCATACGTCAGGGTAGGGATCACAATACCATCATGCAGTGACTTCTTAACTTCCATACTCACCTCCCTATTTCTCATCACTGCTTTCAGTGTACCAACAACCTTTCTTCCCTGCTGTACCCTTTCACGTACTTCATCCCCCAAAGTTCCATCCTTACTCATCACACTACCCAAGTACTTGAATGCACTCACATTCTCCATATCCTCACCATCCAACCTCACTGCACACTCTGTGACTTCCTTCCTCTCAAACACCATAACTTTACTTTTGTTTACATTAACTTTCAGCTTCCTCCTCCTACACACTGTCCCAAATTCATTCACCAAACCTTGCAACTCCCATTCATTCTCATATCAGTTATTAAGAAGCGACAGACAATTCAAAACTATCTGTCTCCTGTGAGATACATAATTTCTTAAGTAAAGAATTCCTTTTAAGTGACAAAGATGGACTCATATTGTTACAGAAGTAGGATTCACCCTACAACTGACACCAATTGTTACAAGCAAAGGTTCGTAGATACGTTGAGAATGACACGTAGGCATGTGTCAGGCGGTTAATCAATGGCAGATAAACACTTCTGGGTTTTATTCCAACTAGATACAGCTGAGGTACACTTCCAAAACCCTGACTTTTCTCTCACGTTAACTCTGTCCTTCACTCATTACCACCCATTCACTGGCAAACTCTCACTGACTCTGTCCAACTACTCCATTCTTCACTGATTACCCTCATTGGGCTCACTAACTCTGTCCTGACTGTTCACTGACGAAGAACACAGCTCACTCGTGGCTGACTAAAACTCCACCGTTTGGCACACGCTCTCTGGCACACTACACACACACTCCTGGAACTGTTACACTTCGCTGACTGCCAACAAGCAAGGCGGACCCCTTTATATACCCTTCTGGCTCCCCGTACTTGCGCAGTTCAGAATACTCTAGTAAAGAATTTCCATTTTCTGATGTAATAATGCAGATTCTAGATCCAAGAACTCGCATTTTCTCACACAACAATACATCAAAATTAACAATACGCCACAACAATATTGAGAAGAACAAATTCCTATCGTAAGATAGAGCAAAAAACAAATGCCGAGACTGCAGAATGTTCCTCACCTTTCCAGATGCAAACACCAGCCTAAACCTACAAAAGAACACTCAGTTTCCAGAAGGTTCCTCACGTCTCCAGTTATAAAACACTACCCTATTCCTGCCGGCATAACACTTCCCCTCCTTCAAAACTGTGTCGTCTCTGACACAACCACCTAATCCTTCCATATACAAGTATATACAGCAGTAACTTCCAGATTAGTGGGTTGTCACTGTCGTCTCTGCTGTCTAGTCTCACAGCGCATATAACTGGGTCTCCAGTGCTGCCAACTCCATCATTCTCCTGGGTCCTCCTTTCATCTCCGGTGACCAGCAGGTCCCTGGCTCAATTTCAAGAGCACTTTCCACGTGCAAGATATCCCCTGAAGAACATACATCAGCGTGCCCCACCAAGAGCTCCGTCAGCTGCTCCATCTGTGCCTTCTCCAGGCACTGGGCACACTTGGCAAACAGATCCCACAAATGGTCGAATAGTTCTTCCTGGAGCTCAACTGTACTCTTGTATCCACTGTTTAGTGGTTCCTAATCGACTTCTTTGCACAACCCCACAATTGTGCCCTGATGTATCTTCTTAGGATGAAGTGAAAAATTATCTATGACAATGGATAATTTTGCCGTAGAGTCAGCTAAGGTCCTGCCCACCATCACTCACTTTTCTATTATGTTATAGCTCCTGTGTTTCACCATTCCCAGGGAAGTGTACAGTGCGTCACAGACCTTGCAGAGCAGCAGTAACTCTGACTATGGGAGGATAAAATTAATGTACACCATCTGGTTGCCACTAGCAAACTTCCATGTCCCACGGACCTCAGAGGAACACCGTTTCCTCCTAGCCGCATTTGTATCGAACAGAAGTCAAACGGGATGTGGCAAGACACCAGTCAGTCCAAATCCAAAATGCAGGGGTGCCCAGTGTCGGCATTACACACGACCAGGGTCTCTCCCTTACATCCCTGCCGCATCCCAACACCCACCGGGCCCCCAAACCCAATGCAGCGCCCTGTAACTACCCATGGCCACTGCGAAGTCTCTGGAAGCTACCTATGACCCACCACTTCCAGCTGCCTCTTTGATTCTGTTTCAGTGACCATTTTGCGTGCTACTCCCTCAGTCGCACCAAATTTGTTTTGTTCTACATAATAGTTCTTTTGTTCTTCTTGCTACGTTCTGAACAGTGTGAGTATATAGCTCTTTAGTTCATCATGCTGTGCTTCTAGATATATTATTTGTTCTTCATGCTGTGCTTCTTGATATGTAATTTGTTCTTCATTCTCTGCTTCTCGATATTTCATTTGTTCCTCATGATGTTCACTGAACATTGCTAGTATTTCATTTGTAAGTTTTTATTGCTATTTCTTTTGTTATTGCTGTGCTTGGGACATTGCATGTATATCTTTTTTTTTTTTTTTAATATATCATGTATATCTTTTATTTTTTTGGAAAATGCATGTATATTTTTTTTTTTTTTTTTTTTTTTTTGCTTGCTGTGCTTTGAACATTGTGAGTATATCTGCCAGAGATACATTCGCCGTTTTGGCAGCCTGTCCGTGCGTCTTCATCTCTGAAGATGAATCTCCACTCTTGACACCGGTTGTTACAATTGTAGGATTCGTTCCACTCCTGACACCAATTGTTACAACCTAGTGTTCGTAGATATGTCGAGAATGACACGTAGACAGGTTAGGCGGTTTGAGCTTTATTCCTCCTAGGTACAGCTAAGGTACACTTCCAAACACTGACTTTTCTCTCTCACGTTAGCTCTGTCCTTTACTCACTACCACTCATTCACTGGCTAACTCCCACTGACTCTGTTCAACTACTCCATCTTTCACTGATCTCTTTAACTGTTTGACTCACCGACTGTCACTGATTCACTACCTGTTCACTAGAGAAAAACAATTCACTCATGGCTGACTAGAACTCCACTGTCTGGCACACGCTCTCTGGCTCACTACACACACACACACTTCTCATTTGTTACACTTGGCTTACTGCCACCAAACCAGGTGGGCCCATTAATATCCCCCCTCCCACCGGCTCCTCCTACTAACGCAGTCCAGAATGCTCTAGTAAAGAACTCATATTTTCTGACACAATAATGCACACTCTAGATCCTAGGATTGAACTCATTTTTTCTCACACTAAAATACAATTATATTAACAATATACAATAACAATAATAAGGAGAACTAATTCCTACCGTAAAACAAAACAAAAACAAAACAAATGTCATATTCTCTAGATTGGTCCTCACATTTCCGTATGCAAACACCATCCAAAACCTACAAGAGTTCACTTAATTTCTGGTGTGTTCCTCACATCTCCCGATATAAAACACTACCCCATTCCCAATGGCATAATAATATTTTGCCCAACAGCAGTCAACACGATAATGTGTTCCATGCAATAGTCACGCTACCCTGTGGTGAGAGCATTTGTCAGTCTGACATACTTCACTAGGCACCAAAGTACAGTACATACAGGAATACAGAAGTATGAGGCAAGACTGCATGCCGTGTTCACTTGGCCTATATAGTATTTGTGACTCCAACCCTAATCATCAATCCCAGACACGAATACACGCATATTGGTTTAAGTCCCGGAACTCTTCTCTGTTTTCTTCCTTTAGTATACGTTAAAAAAAAAAAAATGCAGAGGCAGGCATTGTTTCCCACGATCCAGCTAACTGGAGGTTCTGGACAAACACCCGCAGCAAATCAGTCCCTCACATTGGTTGTATCACACTCATCAACACATACACTAATTACAGCAGCTATGGCATTCTTTTCACAGCGCATTTCATAAGTACATTTATTCCGTTTTCCCGTTGACTTTGGATATTTCGTAACGACTTCATCTGCGATTTATTTAGTATGTTGTTGTTGCAACCAAGGTTCATCTGAGCATAAACACAGCTGACAACATACTACATTTTAATAATCCTCTTGTAAAGCTAGTTTTTTAATGAAAACAAGAAGAGGAGGAGGAAGAAGAAGAAGCAGTGCTGCTGCTGCTGCTGCTGCTGCCGCTGCCACTGCCGCTGCCGCTGCCACTGCCGCTGCCGCTGCCACTGCCGCTGCTACTCCTGCTGCTACTGGTGATGATGATGATGATGATGATGATGATGATGATGATAAAGAAGAACAAGATGAAAGAGCCAAAGGTTCGAAGCCAACAAAAAGTTCTCTTCTCAGGGGGAAAGTGAATAAGAGAAAGTCAAAATCAAGATTAGTCCATTTGGAGATGTCTGGAGATGTCTGGAGATGTCTGAACTCACTGCGTTTAATAGACTAGAGGTCATAGGTAGACGGAAACACAGACTGTAAAAAACAAATTCAGAGATGTCCAGCTGCATACACAGAGGACTAAGCGTATTTGTTAACTCTTGCATTACCGAGCTTGACAAAAAACGCGTGTGGCTGCTGCGCTTCTTTGTGGGTGCTACGTGCACCCCACAACAGGGTAGAGGTACGAGTAGACAGTTCAGAAGAGAAGTGGCTATTGCAATAACGATAGTACAGGGAAAGAGATGTAGCACTACGGCAAAGAGACAGGCAGAAAGAAGTCAGTAAGAGGACGGTAGCTGAAGAGACAAGAAGAGTTTACCTCTGTCCTGCTTAGAAATGATTGTGTGATTTTTCCCGCCCCACTCAAAATCAGTACTTCACGCAGAGACGAAATATGTCCACATTTTAAAGTCAGCAGTTGCACAGCGGTAAAAGAAAGTACGGGGGTTCAGTGCACCCAGTCACTGAGAATTTGATTTAATAGAAGTTTTTTTTTTTTTTTTTTTTTTTTTTGACAGACACCGAAAAATTTATATACTGTACCCAAATTATTGAGAATTAATTAAGGGTCGAGCTGTGTGATGCTGAACATTACGAAATATTCTTTTGGAAGATTGCAGAGCGCTGAAAGATAAAAGAACTACAGTAAGTTTCTAATGTTATTAAGATAACAGAAGCAACAAACCAGTCATACGACAGGTTTGCCATAATCTCACCTAGTGACTTGAATTAACTACTGTGATGGACGCTGTGAGAGGCCATTAGAGAAGTGAAGGGTAGTGTCATCAGGGTATGAAAGGATAAAGAAAGTGTGTTCAGATTACTGATCAAAAGATGGAAAGCTGGTTACAGGATGGAAGCCTATGGACCACCAAAACTGATAGTTCTGGAAGAATTGTAGCCATCCAATCAGTAGCAATCCAGAAACCAGAAGAGAAATAAAACAACCAGAAAGATACCTAGAGATGAAGGCAAAGACAGAAGGGCAGAAAACGTGAAAGCTTGGAAACTAATGAGCAGGCTAGACTCAATTGAAAACATTTGCTGTATTAAGAAGGATTCCATTAGACTCCCGAAAAGAGAATGACCATGAATAAGGAAGAAATATCAAAAGATCGCCAGTGGTTCGTCTCTGAAGGAACCCATACAGAAAGTTAGAAAAATAATATTACAAAAGGTTTCCAGGAATCTTTCTACTGAGGATAGATTCAAAGACTAGAAAAACATGAAATTAGAGCAATAGGGTGCTAGCTGACGGGCTGGAAACAGCTACCCCTTTTGAGGATGAGCTGAATGGGAGCATACTGTACTTTCTGCTGGAGGGTAAGGTGCAAATTACTAGATAAAGACGAAAATACTTATCAAAGCAGGTTGCCAGTTCGAAAGCACAGTTCTTGAGAATAACGGTAGGGATATTTCCAGGAACGTACGCCTTTTTGGAAATAAGCCAGAGAGAGTAGAAAGTATTTCTGAAGTTTTAAGTATAGGCATGAGAAAAATCGGAGGAAGGAAGAGCTGAATGAATCCCACCTGAATCGCCTTGAGTTCAGCTTTTCCAGTGGAAGAAACAGGAACGAAGTCATTGAAGTACAAGAGAGGAGAGAAATGGGAAGAGGTAAATTAGAAAGAGGATTTTGGTAAGATGCCAGAAAAAACGAAACACGTGAGTGTGGAAAAACTTAAATTTAGAGCGTATGCAGTTGTTTTTTACAGGAGGCAGAACAGAAGTAGCACAGTTTAAGGTAAAAATATATACAGAATGTGATTTAGGAGTCAGTTGTTGATGGCGGTAACTTTTGATGTGGACATCAACAGAACAAACATTACTAAACTCCATTAATTAGTCGTAGGGTAAGAATCAGAATATGTGGTAGTTATTATTGTGTTGGGATGGCACAGGATCCAAATGGCGTCCCATACATAAGGTATTGGGACACAGGCACCAAAACGCTCGTGTAGCCCAGTTTAAGCAAACAGATCGAAGGATCTTTGCTGTTTCAGTCAAATCTTCTAACACAGCCCTGCGAAACTAAGTACGTATCGCTAAAGCGGGTCACAAAATTATCGATTTTGTTCTTCCTTCCTTCCTTGTTTCTTTCTTTATCAGTCATAACTCGATACTGAAAAAGCATACGTGAGCGAGTTACGCACCACAACGCTTCTTAACAATCGAGGATGTTTCTTTTCATACTCAGAGCAGCATTCAAGTTACAGTACGTGAGTTACATTCTAAAAATTCTCTAGCATTCAGACCTCTTCTCAGAATAGGTAACATTCCACTGATTCGTATTGCCCCACTCCACGTAAGCATTTTACGTAGGGTACAGCATACCATATCGGAAATTACAGAACGATTATCATAAGGATATAAGACGTTTTATTGTACTGCTTAGTTAATGTGTATTTGGTAACTAGCTGCCATAAAAGGGTCATAAACTAAGAAAAACAAAGATATAGATGTAGGGATAGAAAAAGTGCAGAAACAAGATCACTCTCTCTCTCTCTCTCTCTCTCTCTCTCTCACACACACACACACACACACACACACACACACACACACACACACACACACACACACACACACACACACACACACACACACACACACACACACACACATACAAAGAAATGGGAGAACCTTTGGAACGGGAGGAGATTCAGAGTTCTATACCCATTACTACATTCCACCAGCTACAAACATTTGGTGAGTACAGTATGGAATGCAGTAGCGGGTATAGAACTCTGAATCTCCACCCATCCCAACTGTTCTCTTGTCTCTTAGTATTATTCATCTTGTTTCTGAACTTCATTTTTTTTTTTTTTTTTACTTTCTAGTAAGAAACGTACGAGTATGTTTAAATACCCATGAGATTAACTTCCGTACGTGAAGGGCACACTCGGATGGTTCTCAGCCACGTAGGCGATTATTATTCCAAAGACAGTCACAGAGTGATAGTCGCTGAGAGCCCTTTAATCAGCAGCTGTGTAGAGCCACAGACATTGCAACTAGGGAGGGTGCACAGGCCTTCACTGATAGGACGGGCTGCAGTAATAATATTGTGATAGGAGCCCGAAGGAGCAAAAAAAAAAAAGGAATAATAATAATAATAATAATAATAATAATAATAATAATAATAATGATAATCACAATAAGACAGACTAGAAAGTAAAAGCATTAGTAAGAAAGAGATCAAGTATGGTAGGGTTCTCTCCTGCATGGCAAGTTAACCTCTTCAGCCAGAGGACTTAATTTTTGTTGCGTTCTCTCTACATCCACGCAGTTTTGCTCAGTTTGGGCTTCTCGTATTAAGAGGGTTGCTAAAGCTAGTCTCTCTTTTCCACTCTGAAAAAATATCTGTCCTAAACTTAAGAATGTCTGGAGATGGCACGAGTAAAACCTACATACAGCATCGGAGTGAAGGTGTACGTTGGGAGTACAGTTAAAGGTTACAGGTAAACTGGCAATTGAGGGTAGAATAGCAGTTGGGAGGTTGATAAAAGACCAGTCAACTGCTAGATGTGTTATTAGGTGTTTGAGGGAAACTAGTGGAACAGGGCAAGTAAGTAGTTGGAAGTTAAACTCAAGACCACAGTTAATTATGCGTCTGCCCATTTATGGTGGAACATTAAGTAACTGGTCTGTCCGTTCGTGCGTGCATATGTGGGTCCGAGCGTCCGTAACACTCTCGTGGGCGTTATATCTCCTAAACCCATCGACGGATTTCCTCCAAACTTTTGTCAGCGATGCAGTATCAGAGGATGAACTGATTAGGTCAGGTAGGTCAAGTAGTCAAAAGTCAAGGTCATATTGGGTCAACTTAGTTTATCCTTGTAGGCGCAACATCTCCTGGACCCCTCGATGGATTTCGACCAAACATTTGTCAGTGATACAGTATGAAGTGATGATGAACTGATTAGGTCAGCAACGTCAAAGTGTCAAAGGTCAAGTTCATATGAATATGGGCGCGATCTCCTGAACCTTTTGACGATTATTCAACCAGATCGTTGTCAGTGATAATATATGAAGGGAAGATGGACAGATTGGATCAGGAAGGTCAAAGGGTCAAAGGTCAAGGTCGTATGGGATCGACTTAGTTTATCTTTAGTCTCATTTAAAGTAACAGTGGGGTCTGTCATGGAGGTGATATGGCCAGTTAGTGTACAAGGCTTGGTGGAGGCATACCGAACGACGCTTTACGTCGGCAGTATGAAGTGACGATGAACTGATTAGGTCAGCAAGGTCAAGGGGTCAAAGGTCAAGGTCATATGAGTATGATGATAATGGAAATCCTATAAAATGTAACATGAAGTGTTATCTATTACTTTTTCTTAGTTGCCCTTAGATCACTGGGGCATTTGTCTTTTTAGTGTTACAGGAAAAGTATATGATAGGGGGAGGCGGTGGCTCAGTCGGTAGAGAGGTGGCCTGCGGTCCTACCGGACACAGGTTCAAATCCCCGCTGGGGCAGGGAACAGTTTAAGGCTTTGAATTTCATTTAAGGCAGACTTTACCGATCTACATGAAGACGACATGTCGTAAAAATACCCCCGCTAATACCAAGACACCAGTCCTGTATGAGACAGCCCTAGCAATGTATTCAATATGGACGATGGGTGTTAGCGCCGAAGTGGTGACATGTAGAGGTGTATGATATGTAGGAGGACTACTGGGCCTTGGGAGCAGGCTGTGAAGCCTATGCCCAGAGTCGAGCACATAAAAAAAAATTGTTGACAGAGTCTGGGAAATAACCAAGGAATTAATATGAGAAGGACAGGGAGGTTTTAGGATGGAAAGAAGTTGTGTATATCGGATGGTCTTTAGTGCAAAAGTTTCTACAGAAGGGAAAGAAGTTGTATGCGGCCTTCACAGATTTGGTGAAAGCTTCTGACAGAGTGGATAGACAAGGAATGTAAAAAATATTAAGAATATACAGAGTAAATGGGAAGTTGCTGAATGCCGTGAAGAATATGAATGAGGATGTAAAGGCTGCACTGAATGTGGATAGTGAACTGAATTAATTTTTCTATCTGAATGTTGGATTGAAATAGGGATGTGTCATGTTTCCATGGTTGTTCAGTCTGTATATGGATGGGGTTATAATAAAGTTACCAGGTAGGGCAGTCGATGTTGGAGTGGCACTAATGAGAGAGGGCACCGTTTGGAAACTTACTGTACTGTTGTTTGCAGATTATAATGTATTGTTAAATGAAGACGAAGGGGAACTGCAATGCTCGGTGAATGAGTTTACGAGAGTGTGTAAGAAACGGAATCTAAAGATTAATGTAGGGAAGAGGTCACTGAATGTACAATGCGGTTGGATGATGAGAAAATGGAAACTGTTAGTGCATTTAAGTACTCAGGTAGTGTGATTAGTAAGGATGAAAGTTTGGAGGTTGAAGTGCTTGAAAGAGATCAACAAGGAAGAAAGGTTTCTGGTTCTTTGAAAACAGTGACAAGAAATAGGGAAGTGAGCAGGGAAGTAAGAGTCGCTGCATGATGGTACTGTGATACCAACTCTAACCTATGGAAGAGAAAATTGGACCTTGTTGGAAGGACACAAGTCAAGAGTGAGAGCAGTGGTTATCTCAGAGGAGCATGAGGTGTTACATGGAGAGACATGGGAAGTGAAGGAGAGTTGTGGTCTGGATGTGATAGAAAGCGCTAGGAGAAATGAGGTGTTTTGGTCATATGGAGAGGATGGAGAGCGAGAGACTAACGAGGAGAGTGTATGTGAGTGAGGTGGAGGGGGGGGGGAGGCCGAAGATGAGATGGAGGGATGGAGTGGAGAGGTATAAGAGAGAGGGGTGTGTGAGCTGGGGGAAGGACAATAAAATGGCGGGGGACAGGGCGACATGGAGACGATTTGTTTGTCGCCACCCCTTACGGGAGTATGGCGTCTGACAATAGGTAGATACATAGATAGACAGTGTTCCCCAATACAGTGTTTTCTTGTGAATTGATTTTATGAAAACTGATGACTGGAGTTGCCATATCGTAATCACACGGTTAATGTTCGCGAGGCACTTTGGACCAGCTCAGACCAACCTAAGCTCTTTGGATTTCCCTAGGCTTTGGTAGGAATGGACTGAGACCCCTCGCAACCTTAATGCTAGTTTTATTGGCTGAAGGACCAAGTGGGCATAGCCTTGAAGAAATACACCGATCTACCTCAACAGAAGGAACTGAAATAAAGTAATTCGCACATCTAATATTGGTGGTATTAGCATATAGCTGAATATAATAATAATTATAACAGAAAGTAATTTTTTGACCTACTGAACAATTTCGCGGCCACGATGGGATTATTGTTACACCATAAACTGAAATAAATGTGGAGTTTACCCTGTCAGTGAAATGAAATATATCTCAAACAAACGTTATAGTACTCGTGCTTGAAGTATTATTATTAGAAAACACTTGTTGCTGCCTTTTTCACAGAGATTCAGAAACTTTGCACGTCTCACCAGACATAGTTATTTCACTGATCCTGACATATATGAGTGACTTCATTTCAGTCAGCATATACAGTTTATTATTTCACCTTTCCACGTCAGAAATGACTATCGGTTGTGAGAACTAATTATTTGTAATATATCCCAATTACTCCCCCCTTGTTTGTGATGAGACCTGTGTACCCATAGCTGCGGGACGCCCCTGGTTCTCCTTAACGCCCACTAACAACGCGGTGTTGTGTACAATGAGAAGTCG